>NC_133803.1:33784947-33867447 GCF_043250625.1 Sebastes fasciatus
GAAAGCGGCTTATTTGAGCCGAGGACCGCTCTTTTAACTGGTCCCGTCCGCTGGTCTTTTGTAGTTAAATCCTCCCATCACATCCAAAGACAAGCTTCAGACGGGCAGAGAAGTGTTTTTGCTAATCACTCTGACAACATTTCTAAAGCATCACATAGCTGGGGTTTGGTTAGAGGCCTCTTTCATTTCTTCTCTCTCTCTCTGTCTCTCTCTCTCTTTCTCTCTTTCTCTCTCACTCACTCACACAAATGATCCTAACACCTAATTTGAAGTCAGTCGAAATGTTGATCAATGACATTAATCATTTAAATCAATCTAATTCATTTTGTATTTCCATCAAATCAGTTATTGGGTATTGGAGAATGAGGCTGTTGCCCTCAGGCATTGGTTTATTGATTGACTAATGAACTGATTGATTCGTTGATTGTTAGCAGCAACACCCAACGTTATTGAACAGATCAAGAAAGGAGCACCACTTACAATATCTTACATCTTAAACAACAGTGTAAGTTATTGCTGAAAAGTGTAAACAGCTACAGCTCCGTAAATGATGGTTTAACAATTGAAATGCAAAGAAATACAGACATTTTCATGGAAAAACTGTAGGTCTTTATAATTATATATTTAGCCAGCATCCATTAAAATTCAAAGCACAGATGATTTTTTGGACACATGTTGGGTTTCATATTAATTAAAATGTTTAGATGTAGAGTAAATGTCAACATATGTGAGGTAGAGCAAACAACACAACACACATGAGGTGACATTTTCACACCTGAGGAGAAAACTGCCCAGCATGACATGTAATTAAAATGCAAAGAAGTTTAAATGAGAACCAGTATGAGCTCTGAGTACATGTGGGTTTTCACATGGGATGTTCCTGTAATGGTTCGGTTACTTAAGAGGTTAGAAAAGGAGCAAAAAACATGTCGTACTGCATCAACATCATTTATCAGCTCCTGACCCGTCCTCCCGTATCTCGGGGATCCCAGAGAGGCCAAAAGAACTCGGTGTTACACCCGAGTCGGTTTAGCTCATCCCTTATCACTGATTGCTGATCCCAGTGGCCCAAAATGGACATGCGATACCTAAAAAGGTCGACTCCGTGGTGATGCCGAGTCTTTGATCTGACAGCCAAGACAGCTTTGATATGTGCTTATCAGTGAAAACAAGGTTCCTCACTCTTCTTCCTGTCTGCCCGTCCTCGTTTTCTCAGTTTCATCCCTTCCTGGCACCTTCTCCCCTCTTCATTCCCTTCTTCTCCTCTCCCTCCTTCCTTCCTTCCTTACCCTTCCTGTGCCCTCTCTCTCCCTCCATCACTTCATCCTTCCCTTCTCTCTTATCTCTCCCTCCGTCCTGGCTCTCTTGAACTCTCACTCTCCGTCTCCGTCTCCTCTCCTAGCCTCTCTTGCGCTTGTAGACCTCCTTATCTCCCCATGGCCTCTGCAGTTCTACACTGGTTTGCACACGCACGCACACACGCACGCACACACACACACACACACACACACACATTGGGATTAAATTGAAGTTGATTATCTACTCAAGCAGGGAGTTAGATGATGGGCAGAGGGAGAAACTGTGTCTGTATTTGTACCTCCCTTCCTCTCCACATTAAGTCTCAATACATGTCTCTCTGCCTCTCTTTAACCCACCCCCTCCATCCAGTCTTCATTTAATTCTAAAATAATAATGAAATACTGCCGTCTTTTATGATTGGCCCCTTGTCTCTCTATCTATTCCGTGTCCCGCAGTAAGGGAAGGCAAGGTTTTCTTTGACTTTATGTAGTATATTTCATCACAAAGGCAATTCAAAGTGCTTTTCATGAGACATAAAAGCCTGATGGCAGTCACACTGTACGCACTATAGCAGTCAAGGTTTCAGGTTTAATGTCAATGGGTTTGAAATATTTATTATATTATATTACTCATACTCTCTGGTTGCCTTGGTTGGTCTTGGTTGCCATTTTATCCGTCCACTAATGTGCAATCTGAGCTCCTTGAGTTGAAAAAATAAATAAATAAAAAAATCAACCTTGTGCAGGTAAACACTTTAAACCATTGTGTCTTTCTTTTCTGCTGTCCAATCAGAGGAGAGCAGAGACAAACCTGCAACTGAACAACAACAGTTCATATAATATTTCATGAAAAAGTTATTTCTTCTTTTACCGTTCTGTTTTCATACGAATGTCCAGCAACAGGTGTCAATTTCCGTTCGTTCCTAGGGATGCACCGATACCGATACTGGATCGGATATCAGGCCGATACTAATTAAAATAGGTGGATTGGGTATCGGTGACTATGGGGTAGATCTATTCAATTCTATGCTTATATACCGTATACATTATATATTGAAATTTTAATTCCTGCTTAAGTTTCTTCTTCTTTTTTTTGATTCCTGCTTAAGAGGCATACAGCTTATTAATTAAACACTGGTATCGGATCGGTACTCGGCATAGGCAGATACCCAAAGCCCAGGTATCGCTATCGGGACAGAAAAAGTTGGATCGGTGCATCCCTACTCGTTACTTGCATCGTCTTTTCAAAATAAACTTTTGTCTTCACAGGAAACAACTTCTTTAGGTTTAGGAAAAGACTGTGGTTTGGCTTAAAATAACCCTGGAAGTGGTGTTTTTAATTTAAATGACAAATAAATCAACGTTGACTTATGCTTTCACACGGGTCTTGAACGCCGGTCTCCTGAAAGTCTGGTATTCTTTGACCCACCCATCCACCCCGACCTCCTCCCTGTGTGGCGTTTGCTGCTCTTTATATTTCCTGGTTTATCTCACACAAATTAACAAATAAAGGGAAACCCGTTTGTGTTGCTGGCCAGGTGTGTAGATGCTACATAGAGCTTTGGGGAACATTAGAGGGGCAGTTGGAGTTTGGGTAAATTTCTGATTTGTTTGGTGTTTTTGATCACCTGAACAAAGCCAGTGAAGCTGAAGTTATTCTAGCTTGCAGAGATGTACAGGTGAGTACATGTTGAAATGGGGGAAAACATTTCTTCTAGTTTGCCTGAGTGCTCTCTCAATATTTCAAAATAAATATTCCAACAGATGAAAGAGCTCTGTTGTGTTGTTAAAGTTTGTTGATACGCATCCATCGCTGCTATACCTGCACCTCCGTAGGATTATGTTAGTTTGGACACATCTTGTTTATCGCCACATATCCAACAAAGGGCTAGGCCGCTTGTTAACAGAGCAGCAGAAGAATCAGCTGTTATAATGATGCCTATTTGTATTGTTGTCCTGTAACTCAGCAGCTGTAATGACAGGTCTTCATACAAGCTGAAGAATGGATGTGTCACCGCAGAAATGTGCCTCTTAGATCTACTTCACACTTCCACATAGTAGTAGAAAGTCAGCCGGTTATGGATGAGTCCTTTGTGTGTGGAAAACACCCCATAGACGCTCTTTCTGTTTGGCCGGTAAGTTACACATCAGAGGGAGCCGAGTTAGGAAATAACGCATTATGCTGATAGAAGGCGGCTCGCAGTGGTTACAGTACAAAATGTTCTCTGTGCTTTTCACATGCTGTACTCTGAGGACTCGTCTAACAGGAGGGTCTGACTTCCACTGGCATTAAAGAGGGATCCTGAATGGCTTTAACTGCTGCTTCCTGTTCCATCCTCCCCCTTTCTCTCCTCTGCCTTGGTCTATTTCAGTTAATGGATTGTATCTTAGCTGCTGCTGCTTTTGATACTTTCATGCAAAACAAAAAGGGATGAAATAGTTTGATTAAAACAGCGTTGTTAGAAGTCCTCAGTTCTACCTGCAGGCATCTGCAAGTTACATCTACAAAACATAGTTTGTCATTCAGAATGGCCAAATATCCCTTAAAGCTAAATAATTCAGTTCTCCTTGTGTAGCCTTCTCTTTGTACTTTATTCTCAGACTGAAGGGACCAGAGCTGTGATTACATTACACATCGATGTTTCCTTTTAGTTTCAGATTTCTTCAGGATAAACAGACATTTAGCATCAAAACAAAACTAGTAATAAAAACAATGAGATAAGCATTGTTAAAAGAAGTGCTGCTGTCTCATTGAGTGGCTGGTTAATGCATCTGGCTGCACCTGAGAGATGGGAGGGGAGAAATATGAATAAACAAGGCCAACTCAATGTTGTTGCTTTTGGGGTGTCATGTGTACGCCATGTAGTCTGTACTGACTGCAATGCAAACACATCTGCGTGAATATGCTACGCTCACACCAAATTCACACCAGAGCAGTGGCTTGCGGCGAGCTGCCATGCAATGTCTACGAAAAGCTGGACGGCCACGCCCAAGCTCAGCGAGCTGCAGCCGTTTGATTCTGCGGCGAAGTGCCGCCAACAAACGCAGGACTTTCAACCAGGAGACCGGTGTTCGTTCGCTTCCATAAATATTATACTTAGTTTCCATAAACCTAACCAAGTGGTTTTGTTACCTAAACATAACTGCAACCACTTCACAGCAACCCCATGGTGTATAAATGTCCTTAAAATGTCGTGCCATTTATACGCCTTCCCATGAGATCGGGTTGGGTTTCCACAGTCTCTTAGTTACAACAAGTCCTCCTACACATACGACCACATAGGTGGTTTGTTCCAACCCCCTTCCTAAATTAGCAACCCCTACTGGTGGCAGGAGATCAACGCGTCCTCATATCTTAACGTAACGGTCATAGTTTTAAACACGTGGTAATATTGTGAAAGGCTCGCAGTATGTTTAGGTTTAGGCAAAAAAAAAAACTACTTGGTTAGGTTTAGGAGACGATCATGGTTTGGGTACAAATAAGTAAGTTTGTTATGTAACTTAAACTACATTACATGTGATGAAAATTAAGTACGTTATGTACGTGATGTAAGGTAAGTAAGTTAATTTACAACTCAAGGTTGACTTTTCGTTTCACACTGGACACGAACGGCGGTCTGCTGGGTCAAAGTCCTGTGTTTGCTTGGCCCATTTCACCGACTCGGTCACTCTTTATACCAAGTCACCTGATTTTCTCTCGTCATAATCATTACGGCCACTAGAGGTCAACGCCTAACAATAAATGTAAATATGAGTCATAATAAAGACGGACCTTCACTTATCCATATGTCCATTATGTTACAAACACCTTCTACATCGCTGTCAACCATTATATTTACTTTAACTTAATACATTTGATTGGCATTTGTAAAGTTTGTTAGCCAAGCCAGAGCCAACTTTGTAATATAACAAACTGTAACAAACTGTGGGCACGATAAACCTGCCAGAATCACTTCTAATATTAAATGCTTGAGGTTGTAAAATTAATTGCAAACTTGTAAGATATGTGTTCTCTAATCAGTGTTTTACAGTTACCCACAGTCACTTGGGGTTTTTAACTTTATGCCATAAAAATTAGTGCATCAGGCTTTGAATATTTGCAAGTCATGTCAAAAAGTCTAGCGCGTGTCACAAATTCAGCTGCCTGCACAACCATTCAGAAACTCCTGCATATACTGAAGCATGCAGGGTCACATTTAAAGGGAATATCTATCTAGTTCCAGCAGCCTGTGTGAAGTCAGCAACTGCTGGACTGACATGAAAGAGCCCTCAAGCTGATGCACATTTGGTAGACAAGCAGCGGCGTGGCCTTTATGTTCGAGGCCCAACCACAACAACACTTTTGCATAAATCAAAACGTAACCCGAGAATCTGCTTAGTCGGGTTGATGGAGGATTTCCGGTAGTTTCTTAAGGATTACAACGTTTTTTGTCAATCTACCAATCAAGTGGTTGTCATGAATACAATAAAACTGTGACAACCTCATTTATTTCTTTTCCCATTTTCCTCCTTTGTGCCTCAATCTGTCAAGCTCCCATTTTCTTCACCCTTCCTCTCCCTTTCCACTTCTCTCCTCCCATTTCTCTCCATTATTTTGCTGTCATCTGCTCTCCCTTATATATTTCAATTATATTTCTTTCCTTCTTTCATTTACCCTTCTCACCCTGAAAGGGAGAAGAAAAAAAAAACAGCTCATGTGATTTGGAAATGCTTCACAACGGCCCCACTTACTGTTGATCTCTAGGCTGTTCTGCTGTGCTGAACCCTGCAGGTCTAGTTGCACTGTAGTAGCTGCCAGTCAGTATGCTGATTCACTAGAACACATTCAGAAATGCTTTATACTATGGCCACAAATTG
Organism: Sebastes fasciatus; assembly: GCF_043250625.1. Classification (NCBI taxonomy): domain Eukaryota; kingdom Metazoa; phylum Chordata; class Actinopteri; order Perciformes; family Sebastidae; genus Sebastes; species Sebastes fasciatus. Next base: position 33,791,103 of record NC_133803.1, read on the forward strand.
GCTTGTGTGTGTCTGTAAGGATCCTATAATGACAAGTTAAACAATTTGCACTACATCCGTCTAAAGCGGGAATGAATTATTAATTGTACATTGACTCTAGATACCTAAATCTCAATGCATCTGTAGCCATTACATATTCCATTATGATCCTCTTGAAATATATTTCACGGGAATGCGAAGTCTGGAGTGACTAACACTTTGGTTTGTTTGGAGAGTTAAATTGTTAAAAACCAGTCGCGAAAACGCAGGCATCGCTCATGTCTCAATCCATCATGCCCGGCGTTTTCAAGGTTGAGCTGATTATAAAGAGGTCTGAAAGCACAGGGGCAGAAATCCTCCCCTAGGCAGGAATGGAGGCACAGAAAGGCGAGTGCTTTGCACCATGGAGGGCAGAGCCAAGACTTACTATTGAGTAGCGAGAAGGTCTTTTTGTTCCTGAAGGAAATCCCGAAAGATGTGCGTCCTGCGAGTATATAAGTAAAAGGGTACAGTAAAATCTGTAATCATCCTGCAGAAATGGAGCTTATAGCACAGTGGCCATGCATCTCTCATTGCAAATACAAATTTATCAAGTCCAAAATGAACAAGAATATTTTTTGCATTTCCTGAAGAAAATGTGTTTGCTGCTTCTGCTGCTTGCCCTCCGCCACCGGCTTCTGAAAGAGTCCCAGCCAGAAGTGTTGGTGATTCACGTCTGAAGATTCCACCCACAACAACGTGTTCTCATACAACGGTTCATATGATATCTTACCAAAAAGTATTCCTCATTTTTCCAACAAATATCCAGCGTCTATTTCCGCTGCAGTCTTTTCAAATTGAATTTCCGTCTTCATAGGAAACAACTTGGTTAGGATTAGGCAACAAAACCACTAAACATTTGCAAGTGGACCAACATTTTGGTGCGCAAAAAAACTGCTCTCTAATTGGTCAGATTTTCCATGCTATAAAACTCCCAGAAGTCAACAAAGAAGAGCAGACTTCAAGAACGCCACAATGGATGGACAACTACGCGGCTTGATCATGGCCCTGGGCATCTGTTTTTTTATCTCATAACAATTTTTCACTCAAGGCAAACGATAAAGTTTGAAAATGAGGCGCGGCTGCAACTGGAAAACAATGTATTGATGCACTGGAGTCGCCGAAGGAGCATATCAAGACGTACGGAGGACGGAGGAGGAGGCGTGCATTAACCCTCCTAAACTGTGACGTACTCATCGGACGAAAACATTTCTGAAGATCCGTCAGGTATGCCCGTGGTTTTCAACACAACCTGACGTTACACCTGTTTAGTACTGATGTGAATAGCGAGGGCGAGCGCAGGCTCTTTTGTAGTAATATTGTCTGGTGTTGACGTGTACAACGCAGCTCGCTACCGGAGCTGGTTTCATCCAAAACAAAGCGCAATGCTTTCTCCAGTTGGGCCGGATCGAGGTCGGATCATGTTCTCACCACAAACAAAGCGTACCGAACCGTACCGCAGTTCGTTTGGATGCAAACCGCGACCACCCCGTCAAGGAGGTCTTGGTTTGTTTGTTTTGGTGCTGCACCAGAGAGCGATTGCTGTGTTCACACCTCCCCAAACAAACCAGACCGAGAGGTTAAACGCTCCAGGGTTCCATTCAACCCAACCAAACAAGGCAGGTGTGAATACGCCCTAACACATGTAATCATTATTGTAAAACATCTAAGTACATATGGCTCATTAAATTACCTGTGAATATTATGAATTATGAAGGGATGGTGCTATTTTAAGTCCACGTAATATTTCAAAGTGCAGAGAATGTGGGAAGGACAATTACACTACATCAAAGGTTTTTCCTACTCTTAGAAGTATAATATAAAAGACATGGTGAGATTAATATTATATTGTGGTGTCTGTTTTTATTAGATCATGTATTCTAAAAAGTGACAAGAGAAATTGAATAGAAAGGGGAAAAAGAGACAGTGAGAGCAAGTGAGTGACAACCGCTGCACCAGAAGAGCTCCTATACTTCTGACAGAATTTCATGACTTTAGCTTTCGAAGAAGAGTTTTAGAGGCACGAGCCGCAAATGCTGTTTCAAAGAATTTGTTTCTGTGGAGGATTTTAGTGTCACGCTGTCATTTTATCACTTTCGCCGGGGAGGACCGCTCTTTTTCTCAAACATAATATTTTCACAGAGATTCACACTTTAACTTACTTTTACTTTTTTTCATTTGTACAACCACAGTCTTCTAGCGTGTGCTTTGAGCAACTCCATGACAGAGCTTTAAGGTGGGGGGGATTCCTCCCAGTAGGATCATCTTATCCAGATTCAAACCTGCAACCTCCCAGTCCAAAGCTTACTTCTTTATCCTCTCGGCTAACGTTACATCTCTAGCGTTTCATGAGGGAAACCCCTCGGGTATAAAAGAAACCGCAGAGAGACAATTGTTCAAAAGCAGCACGGCGTGATACCAATTATACAAACAGGACAATACACAGGCTTGAAAATCACCTCATTATCTCATATACTTGAATCATCAGCATCCATATTACAGCTGTCAGATGAAAAAACACATCTTTACGAATCAATTCCGGAAATTAGGTTAAACTGCTATTTTTAGATTTGGCAACCGCATCTTTGAAATCATATGCTGAGGTTTAAATGTTTCATGGTGCTTTTCATCAGAAGCTAACGTGACAGCATTGAATATGCAGTATATACTGCATTTTACACAATTACTTCAGTAAATGGCATTTAAAAAAACAACCTTTCACCACTCGCAGTCTAATTATAGCGTGTTAAGGGAGACGTGGCCAACAATAGCTGAGATAAGGCAGGTTGTTCTCTTTATAGTTGATGAGATTTCTGTCCTGGTCATGGATCTGTTAGCAGCACCGTTAGCCTGAGAGGATTCATCAGGTAACATTGTTTGAATAAAAAAATGGCTAATGAAGACAGTCAACAATGATGTCCAACACAGTGATACTAAACTCAGGATCAAATATCTGTTGGCTTTGGTCTTCTGCATCACGTCCAGTACATGAATGCATCATTGAAGCTGGAATTGTTTCAAGACGGAGTTCTCCTAGTTCTTTTTCCTAAACCTCACCAAGAAGTTTCCTATGAAGACGGAAGTTTATTTTGAAAAGACTGTATGCATGTAAAGTGCTGGACATTCGTGGGAGAACGCATGAAAAATGAGGAATAACTTTTCGTGAGATATAATACAGTACGAACCGTTGTCTGAGGATTCATTGAATGGTTGCAATAAGCTTCTATGTGACCAGAGGATTTACCTTTTAAGATGTCAGGCGTCTCAGTGCAGATTTATGAAGTCTGAAGTAGATCATCAGCTTGAAACGTCACTAACTAAGATGTGCCAATAAATTGCACTTTTAAGTGAGCTGTAGTGTGCCGATCTTCTACATTTTTCATTTCTGTCTTCTACTGGTCCAGCACAGGCCTACTACGGTTTTGGAAGTGCGCGACCACCTTACGTTGTTTGCGATAAGCTTCTAAACATCTCTTCTTTCTGTGGCTTTGTTCGTGTTTTATGTTGTTTTCAAATGGCATTCATGACAAACGTTATGCTTGGTGTATAAGTGCATTAAGTTGTGAGAACACTGTTGCTAGAAACGATAAAATGCTTTACACTCTACAGCAAAAGTAATTCATGAAGGAAGTAACTTCCACTAACAGATGTAACAACTTTTTGTATATTTTGAACTTTTTTAACTGAAAATTTTAATTTACAGAATCATAAATCCCATATCAGCGGGTTGTGCAAATGGACTTGAGCATGATAAACTGGACAACACTCGAAGACACCATTAGTTTCTATCTACCACATTTCTATCTACCACATTAAGACAACTTGGTATGCACCAATCAATGATGATTGTGCAGTATGAATGTGTGTATATGTTTCGGTGGACTGCAGAAACTGAATTGCCCTTCGGGGATAAATAAAGCTCTCTGTATCTGTATCTGTATCTGTAATGTGATAGAGGCCAGGGAATTAAAAACCTACTTTCAGTTAGCAAGCAAGCAAATTTAGATCCATTTCAACTCATGTAACTTCATAGTGCTGGTGTTTATCATGTGTCCAGGAAAGCACTGCACTGTGCAATGTTGTGAAATAATTATACTTTTAATATCATTTGTTTTGCTGACTTTTGCTGTTTGTTTTAGGATAAAAAGCGTGATTCACTTTTTCCAGTGATGGAATTGATTGTTTGCAGGTTGACCACCATTGAATCTACGTAAACACACACACAAACACACGTATATATTCACTCTCACAGTCCTCCAGCCGGAGCAGATTTATGGAGCAATAAAAGCTCATCTCTAGGAAACAGTCACACACTCAAATACACACACACAGACACACGCACACATCAGAACCCCGCCAAGTGTGGAGCTTTGCATATCCTTTTCCCCGTTCAACACACTAGAGACAGATGTTCTCTGTGATATTACATCTGTTTCTGCAACACACACAAATCACAGAGACACACACACACACACACACACAAAAACCTGCTAGTATTGAGAAGGACACCAACACATTTTCTCGTTGGAACGAGGGGAGAGTTCTTAGTCCAAGACTGAACAACACATCCAAACTGCTAGCTCTGTGAGAGTGACTGGGAGAAGAGAAATATAGAGCGAGGATCAAACAAAGAGAGACAATGACAAAGAGCAAAACAGCGTGCGTGTGTGTGTGCGTGTGTGTGTGTGTTTGCCATTTAGGCCTCTTACATGAGCAGTTCAATTACTTTTTGGAGCTGTGGCCAGAATGAGAGGAGGGATAGAGGGATGACTAGTTGGCCAGCTGGTTCAAGGACTCCTTGGCTCTTTGGCTGGCAGTCTGCGTGGAGCGATGGATGGATGGCTGGCTGGCTGGCTGGCTGGCTGGCTGGCTGGATGAGTGCCCTTGAGCAAGCAGCTTCATCCCCATCAGCAGCAGTGTCCCTGCTCTGTAGCTTCAGCTTTTACAAAATAAATGTATCATTGAATTTGAAAGATTACCGATCTTTAGAGCTGGGTATCGTTTAAAAGAAGAGTGATGTCAGTACCAATACCGGTACCTTTAAAGTGATACTTATACCAATAGACTACTTCATTTGACATCCATCATGTGAATGGAAGCTGTGTGTGTGTTCCACTGGCTAACTAATCTTCATACAACGGTTTATATGATGTGTCACAAAAGCGTTATTCTTCCTTTTTCATTTGTTAACCTACGAATGTCCAGCAACACGTGTCAATTTACAGACGTTGCATGAATACAGTCTCTTCAAAATAAACGTCCGTCTTCACAGGAAACAACGTCGTTTATGCAAAAAACCTATTTGGTTAAGTTGAGGAAAAGATCATGGTTTGGCTTAAAATAACTACAGAAGTTACGTTCCAACCCTCACCTGTGGTCATGAGCTTTGGGTAGTGACCGAAAGAATGAGATCGCGAATACAAGCGGCCGAAATGAGCTTCCTCCTTAGGGTGGCTGGGCTCAGCCTGAGAGAGAGGGTGAGGAGCTCGGAGTAGAGCCGCTGCTCCTTCCAATCGAAAAGGGGCCAGCTGAGGTGGTTCGGGCATCTGATCAGGATGCCTCGTGGACGCCTCCCTTTGGAGGTGTTCCAGGTATGTCCAACTGGTAAGAGGCCCGGGGGTAGACCCAGAACACGCTGGGGAAATTACATATCTCGTCTACGCCTCGGGGTCCCCCAGGATAAGCGTAAAGAAAATGGATGGATAGAGTTACGTGACAAATAACTCAACGTTGACTTCTGGTTTCACACGGGACACAAATGCTGGTCTCCTGGCCGAAAGTCTGGTGTTTATAGACCCAACCATCCACCCCGACCTCCTTTGTTAACATCATACAATAATAGTGAACGATTAAATTGTACTGAATGTTAGGAAAAGTTATTTGACATACTATAATTCATACAATAGTAAATCATTATGTGCTAGCAGTATTGTGGACTTAAACCATGGCACTACACTTATTGTGCTCTTTTTACTGAAATAATCTTGAATGCACAAATAGTATAAAAAGTATTATTATATTAAAAGTATAAACTTCAATACAATGAACCACTCTTCCCAACACACCACGCTTTATTCCCTAAATGCTTTTGGCATCATCACGCCTTCATCAGGATAGAACCGGAGGTTGTTTCCTGCTGTTATTGGATTCTTTCAAAGCTTCCTGACTGAGCTCAGTGAGTAATTCTAAAACTCCAAAAATACTCCGAGACAAAAGTTGTTGAGGAAGAGAAAGTTAAGATAATATAGGCTTTTTATATCTTCTATGGTTTAAATCAGCCTGGCAATCAAGCCATCAGTCACGCCATTCTAAAATTTGCTTCCTCTTCCCCTCCCTCGGCCCACCACCTGTCACTCTTAGCGTGCATTGCGCATTTACTAGCTCTCACACACACACACACAAATGTACACACACATTGACTCATTCCACACAAAGACCCCCCGCTCTGCCCCCTTGACAAGCACCCCACATTTCAACTTCAAAATGGGCCTTTTTTTTGTGGAGCTGTCACAAAGTCATCACACCCCGGTTTAGTCAGAGACAGAGAACTAGATTGAGAGAGGAGGGGAAATTGACACAGAGAATGAGTGAGAATGAAAGAGAGTGACAGAGAGAGAGAAATGTCACCCACGCTCCCTTGCTCTTTCCGAACAAGTCGCGCGGTACCGACTGACTGACACCGCTTTCACATTCAACTTTAAAAAACAGACGTTAGACTTTCTGCCTTTATTCACTTGTTAAAAGGCTTTCAGGGTCTTTGTAGACTTTGGTAAAAGGCAGCCGCAGAGCAGAGGTGTGTATGCAGCATCCCAGTGGAGAGAGAAACAGGAATTCAGGTGTCTAAGGTGCCGTTGCTCGACTCTCTTGTCAGCTTTGAACTGTGTGAACTGCGGCGGTTTGCATTGCAGAGTTTGAACAGTTACCTTTAGCAGTGGATTGGAGTTAAACAATGAGAAAAAGTATAATGCCAGAAAGAAGTTCCCTTAACTATAATACAGTTTACAGTTGTACTACTCCATCTATGTGTTTAGTGAAAGCTAAGTGTCCTTAGATGGATGAAGACAAAGAACTTCTGAATCAGGTTTAAAGCTTTATCCAACACTTTGATTTTAAATGACTCCACTTCCAACTACTGATCTGTAAAATGAGGATTAATCACCAGGCGTTGTGCTTCCTCTGCTCCCTCAGGAGAAAAGTCTCCGTTGGACTGTCGATTGGGCAGATGTTGCTATTTAAAACTCGTAACAGCTGTTGATGATGGAGGTCTCTAGGAACCTGAATAACTCACATTATACAATTCATCAGGTTTTCTCCAGGAGGACATGTCTCATCCCAACAGTGTTCATCTCCAGTTTTCTAGCCTCACAGAATGCAGTGAGGCCGACTTTCCCTTTCCCAGTAGACATGTGTGTGTTTTACGCTACCATGGTGTCATCGCTCACTGGCATCACTCAGGCTTTATCTATCTGTTTCTGACCACTGAGGGGCAGAGGGACTCCAGCCCTGATATATTACTGCTTTATAAAGACAATATGGCTTCTGTGATCGCTTATTTACACATCCAGCAGACACAGTTCTCTGAAAACAGCTGCCTGATGCTGCTGGAAACTGGATGAAACTGAAAAAAAAGAATAGCTCTGTAGAATCTGTGATAATTCTTTTGTTCGTTACTACAATGTAATCTGTTACCCTTTAACTGGTAACGCAGCATGAAGCATTGAGTACTATTGCTTTGGTTTCCCTCAGTTTACCTTTACAGCGTAGCTACAGCATTGAATTAGACTTAAACTGTTGACTAGCACCATGGTTGAGGTCAGAGTCTGAAATTGAAATCATCAGGACACCAGCCACTTTGGCAGGCAGAGAAAACGCTAGTGATGGGAACAGAGAACCGTAGTTGTCCACTTTCTTGGCATCAATTCCTCTTATTGATGCTTTCCCACAGTTACGCTGCACAATGACGCATACCCACGCTGTATCATGTTTCAGTTTGTTTGACCGGAGACACGGCGGAGAGGAAAAAAAGCGCTCAAAAGCGTGGCGCTACTAAACCTGAGGGGGCGCACACACCCTATTTTTCCTTGATAATGCTTCACTGAGAACAACTAATCTGTGTTTAAATCAGCAGGAGGAGAGTTAGTAACGTTAGCTGTTAGCAGCCGGTGGGCAGCACAGTCCTGACTGGATAAATAACGGAGCTACTAACGTTAGCGGAGGTGCCATTGAGTTATTATTATGAGACGTTCAAAGTATCTGCTCAGGAAAAATAACTATTAGGCGAAGGTAAATTACAACGTTATCATGATGCGTTCAAATGTAATCTAGTAAAATTAAGTTTTTGGCGATACACTTGAATAAATCCATTTGTATGGAGGATATGTTTACACATCAATATAAAATATATGACCTGTTTAACTTCCTAACTTACTAATATTTTTTTCAATCAAAGCAAATAATTAAATATTCATAATCATTTGAATTGTGTGTGTTATTTATGCAAATAACCACTATAGATGACAATAACAAAGTACAGTACAGTACAGTACAGTACAGTGTACACTACCCTCCCTCCACGGTGTAATTCAAACACTGTAATTTAACATACATACAATGTTTTTTGTGTAAAATATATTAAACATATTATGGTATCAGATCTAAAATGTTATTCCTTCATTTAGCGCAGAGATTTCAAAAGTGGCAGATAAAATTTCTGAGTGGCAAACAAAAAAAAAATACTTGTCTGCCACAGTGGCAGGAAGTGAAAAAAGTTAATTTTAGACCCTGGTTTAGTTGACCTCTTAGACAGTTTACACAACGCCAAATTCACACCAGAGCAGCGGCTAAGTGCGGCCTTTTGCAAGCTGCCATGCAACATCTACGAAAAGCTGCGGCGGCCGGCCGCTCTGTGTGCTCAGCGAACTGCGACCATTTCAAAGAATTTCTTCCCGCACATATTTATTTATATTCAATTATTTCATTTGTCACCACATTTAAATCAAGCTATGAAAGTGTAATGCTGCGATATCAAGCACAAGAGTAAAATATTTAATGTGGGTCATGCTCTTTAGGTGGCGACTGAACAGTGTTTCTCCTCCTGGGTGAATGCAGCCTTTATGAGGAGGAGTAGCGGTGTTTAAGATTCAGCACATCTCTGCTGACTGTCACCCACACACACACGCATGTTATGTATGAGCGTTCTGCACTGAAAACCTGGTCGTAGCCATCACCCAGCCTCTCAGTCATCCACAAATCCATCCATCATGTGGTAAAATGAAAACCTGGTTTTTGAGGAGCACACACACACACACACACACACACACACACACACACACAGACACAATCTTATTGGTGAATGAGAACAGAACGGTGAAAACCTGTTTTCAACATTCAACAAATCACTCTGGTCTGTGTTTAAGAGGCATGTTAATTACACCAGTGTGCAAAACTTAACAAGCAGCTTACCCCAGTTCAGTGGCTGATTTATTAAGACCACTTATGTAAATCAGGTCGGCTGCTATTTTCCAATTAGAACACTTGAGGCACAATACAGAATAAATACTGAATGCAATAGAAGTGCCAGGTGAGCGGGAGAGGTGGTTTTAAAGCAGCCTGTGATTACACAGATTCTGTTACTGCCGGTTTGGCTTCCCTCTTCCTGGTGAAAATATTCTTCTCTACCTTACTCGTTTTTAAAACAACATCAAATATTTATTCGTAAAGCACTATTCGGATTGGCTCGCTGGTATCGTCAGTCCCGTGAGTCGCTAGTCAGTGAAGTTAGCGTCAAACACGACCGTTTCCTAACCCTAACTAAGTGTTTGTGTTGCCTAAACCTAACTTCCTGTGAAAATGGAAGTTTATTTTGAAAGGACACTAAGCATGTAACGAGCGTATTGACACGCCGTCCTCGGTCCATCTAAAAGTAACAAAAGAGGTGTACCCCGTGTGTCGGCCTCCAATGTCGAGGGGCACTGTCCAAGCGGCGGTATTTGACGAGTTGGGAGTGACAACGTGTTGCACTGGTTGTATTAACCTCTTATGGTATGTGTCCACAGGATCCGTCACTTTCACGCTTCCCATTCATCGTCCATGCAAGCAGCCGTACAATGCATTCTGATGGAGCAGTGTTGCGCTTCAAGAGGAGGACGGTCATGTTGGCCGCTCCTCATTTGCATAAAGTTGAGGTCTAGGCTACTTTATGAAAATCAGCGGCGTCCAGTGCAACTCACCACCTCTTGAGACTTCTGAAAAACTTTTAAAACTAAACATCGTCTATCGAAAATGAAGACAAAATCAGCAACTTCATGGCTTATTTCTTCCCTAATGTTTCGTAATGTAAGAGAAAAAAACGAGCCGCCATGTTGGACGGTTTGAAAGCCGGGAGCAGACAGCCCATGAGTTAAGCATTTGTCCAATCAGGTGCCTTGTACCTATAGCGTCCAATACTGGAAGCTGCTACTCTCCCTCTTTACTGTATACTCAGCCTGGCAGTTGCCCCCTACGCTTGACTGTTACAATTTGCATTCAATTTATGGATCCACCCGCTGAAGATGAGAGCTCTACACTGAAAACCCGGTTTATACAATCAGCCGACTGCTCTGACCGTCTGCCAGTCTGCCACACACACTCAGCATCTCCTCTGTGTGCTGCCCACACACTCAGCTGTCATGTATAGACGATGAACACGAGAGCTCTACAGTGAAGAGCTGGATTTTTTAACCCTACCAACGCGTTTCACCTTCCTAGCCTTTGGTTATCTGTGCACCAGCCTGGGAGTAGGCCCGGGGCAAATTCATCCCCTTTTCACCATGCACACAGTAGCTTTAGGGCCTATTACTGAATAGAATAGAAGTTGAGACTGACACTACTCTTGTCTTAGCCTGATGCCAGGTAAAGCCGTTTAAAATGTGCCAGCCTTATTTAGCCCAGGGCAGAGCAGGGTGCTCCCCCAGGGTTAAAGGGACAGGAAGCCCTGGACGTGAGACCATAGGTGATCTTTTCATATCAGATCCTTTTTGCAATGAAGCGTGATCAGATAGTACGTCCCGCTGGATGAATATGCAGAACATCACCTCTGTATGTGAAGGCTGTCACCCACACATCCACCTGCTGTAGATGGCAGACAGTCGTTCTCACACATTGTTCGCTGTCACTTCTCTCTCCATCTCTAGACTGGCTGCTATTCTTTTGTTTTATAACCACAACAGTGTATGCATACAGCACATGGAGGAATAAACCAGAGGTACAACCAGAGCATTACAAAATAAATAAAAGTATTTAAAATAATACATTATATGTAATTATGTAGTCATTCATGCATTGATTTCTTTCATAGGTTCTTCTGATATCACTCTGTTCTTCCTTAAATGTCTGAACTCTTTGTCTGAAAGCTTTTAGCTTTTGTTTGTGTGTTTACACCTCATCCGACAGTACTTCCATCAGCACTTACACCTTAACTGACACTTACAAACTTTTGAAGTAGGGCTGTCAAAGTTAACGCGATAATCACACATTAATGCAACTTCCATTGGCAATCCATCGGTACCAACCACGTCATACTAGCTCGTTGTGAAGGAGGTTAAATAACGCTCCAAACTTAAGCTACATTCTGGCGAGGAAAAACTGTCATGGCCATTTTCAAAGGGGTCCCTTGACCTCTGACCTCCAGATGTGTGAATGTAAACGGGTTCTATGGGTACCAACGAGTCTCCCCTTTACAGACATGACCACTTTATGATAATCACATGCAGTTTGGGGTAAGTCATAGTCAAGTCAGCACACTGACACACTGACAGCTGTTGTTGCCTGTTGGGCAATTTATATCATAATATAATATTTGTCATTGTTTTGTGTTGTTAATTGATTTCCAATAATAAATATATATATATATATATATATATATATATATACATACAGTTGCATAAAGCAGCATATTTGTCCACTAATTTGTGATTACTCGTGATTATATGGACAATCATACGATTAATCGGGATTCAATATTTTAAGTGATTGACAGCCCTATATTTTAAAGACCTTCACCTCAACTTCTTTCAGTTGTTAAAATTCACCTCCTGCTTTAATTCCTTTCACTGCTCATGTTTCAACTGCCACTTCAACTTCTTTCAGCTCTTCAACTTACAGAACTCAAAATCTTTGGACGAACATTTTATAGCATTTATTTCATCTAAAGTGCGTCTTTTTCATATTTAATTGTATCCTTGATTTATTTTTTATTGTACATTTCATGATTGTTTTCTTTCATGTAAAGCACTTTATTACTAGTAGTAGTATTATTGTTGTTGTAGTTGTTAATACTTTGCTTTACTGCAGCTACAACTGCATTTTTAGGGCTTTTGAGTTGAGGAACAGAAAGTGAAATCTGTGTTCATCTAGTAGCCCTCAAAACAAATCAAAATGTTTGTCACAGTTTCATTCTTTCTTTCTTTTCATTTTTTGTGTATCATCACTGCAGCAAGGTGATAGTTAGATGTAGAACCACTGGAGATGAGCAAAAACAACATTTTAAGGGGGTTAAGTTACTCTTTAATAACTCAAATTCTCCTCAGAATCTATACTGCCATTTGTATCTACAGCTGAAACGGCAGTTGCACACTTTCTAAGAAACCGTGATAGATGGAGCTTTTATTCTCTCTCTGACTGTCTGCTACATTTGGGCCTCTGTCCCGACAGACTCATTATATGCACCAGCTTAGCCAGACAGTCCAAACCAGATCAAAGAGCATGTGATCCACCTAAAAAGTCAGCCAGTTAGCCATTTGACCACCTTTTCCACTCAGGCAGTCAGTCATCCATCCAACTAGCTAGTCAGCCCACACTCATGTCCCCTAGTTGAATGCTGAGGGTCTGTTATCAGCGCGGACGCGGACAGTTAATCACATTAATTAATCTGACAGGCCTTATCAAAGACATTATGAGCACAGAGGAATAAGAAGGGAGGAACAAAATGAAGGGAAGAGGAGAGGAGAGGAGATGTGGCAGCGGGGGGAGAAGATGACAGGTTTATAAATTCGTCATCACAGGAGGAGGAGAGGGACGGAGAGGATGAGGAGGAGGAGGAGGAGGAGGAGGAGGAGGAGGAGGAGAGGAAATTAAAGAAGGACAAAGGAGGAGAGGAGACAGATGTTATGACAATAGGGTTACTTTGTGGTTAATCCGCTATAATTCGGTCCCATTTCACAGGCGGACGGTTTCCGAAGAAGCTCATTATGGGCTTATGAATCTGCAGGGCCTTGGTATATATGTGTGATTTCACTACTGTTTGTGGCACTCTGTACATAATAAGATTTCATAAAGGTGGAAAATATAACATATTAAAGCAATGAGCTGCAATCAGCTAGTCTCTCTCTGTTGAGAACTCATCAGTTCAACAATCACAGGACGGCAATAAAGAAGACATAATGAGATAACTACCGACCTCTGTGGAAGGAATTAGAGCGTGTTATAAGGAACATTGTCATTGCATTATACAGAACGGGGGGTCGACCCAGTGACTGGAGCATCTTGACAACTCAACAGACCTTTCTCTCAGTGGACATTTTGACTCAAATACAGGTGTAATTTATATAATTTGCAATAGCTTTGTTCCATTCAGGCCTTCCATGTTCTTGTAAGGTGCACATCTAAATGTAACCAAGCTATCAGTAATATTATTAGTTACACCCAGCCACGAGGCCCCAGAGTCCTGCTGTAAAAGCTTAAATGCTAACATTACATATTACCTTTGTAAATATATCAAACTTTAATACTTAGCCGCCAGTTTCATTTCATATCTCGTTTTCCTCCTGTTTATGTTCAGTTAGGGAGTTAGGCAGAAGAAAGCTACAAACCCCAAGAAAAGCAAGTTTTGTTTTCCTCTTTTTACTCTATGTTATGTACAAATCAATAACAGAAATGAAAGTAACATTAAAAACGTTCTTAGCATAACTGATAGTAAAGTCAGCCTGCACAATTTCATCTAATTGAGTACTTCTGACCAATATCACACGGCAGTAGTTCAGTAACCACAGTCTCTACTTCTGTACTTTCAAAAAAAGAAAGTGCATTTTTTTTAAAGTTGTTTTCAGAAAACTGAGAAATGAAACACTGTATGTCATGTTTGTTTATCTCCTTTTCAGTTTACTGCATGGCTTGTTCTCTCAGGGCGAGGCTTATAGGTGCCTTGTTCAAGGACACTCACAGATAGATGGATATTCTAGGGATCAAACCTCTCAACTAGATATGAGCCAGTCACTTTGACCAGTCTGCCGCAGTCCATCAGCACTCTGTCAGTCAGAATCACTGTCAGCAGCCAACACCGGGGTCACGTGGGATAAACACAAAGGGGCCAATAATGCAGGCGGGGAACTATGTCATTATAACCTGAGCTTAAACAAGGTATTAATGAGCAGACGTCATTATGTCATTACACGAGGGTCATCATAATGAGGACTTAACGAGGTTAACTGGGTTTCATCATACGCGGGGCATGAGAGGGTCTCACAATAATGGGGACAAGGTGTCACAACGAGGTGTCGACATACCGAGCTGTCCCTAATAACCTGCTCTGAGTGTTAACCCCAATTAGACATGAGAGACACGGACACGAGGGAGTGAGGGTGGGAGAGGGGGGATGGAGAGAACCGGAGGACACAACAAAAAGAGAAAGGAGAAGAGAGGGAGGTGGAGGCATATGTGTGGAGGGAGGAGGTGGAGAGTAAAACAGAAAGATGAGGAGAAAGAGAGATTGAAGGGGCAGGGTGCAGTGATTAGAATGTGATGGCCTGTGTAGAGGCGGGCGTACTCGTGTGTGTGTGTGTGTGTGTGTGTGTGTGGTTGCAGGTCTTTGAATTAATGAGAATCTCAGATGAGAGGAAAGGGTCATCATGACCTGCATGCAAATGACACCAAACACATTCATGCACGCGAGCAAAAACACACTGATATGTGCACACACACGCACCGACACATCCTCAGTCTCCTGCTCACGGATGCAGACACACACACACACACACACACACACACACACACACACACACACTGAAAAATGCAAGGGAAACAGTCCCTGTGTCTCTCTAACACACACACAACCCCCTCTGTCAGTGCTTGTGTTTAGTCTTTGGGCATGGAATACATCAACATGGCGCTGTGTGAGTGGCATCGGGCGACACAGCTGCTCTGCCTGCTGTCCTACATGACACAATGTCATTCATATGTGAATGTCAGTGATATGTGGAGGAGTCCCATCACTCAGGAGTCAGCCAGACAAACAGCCCCCAAACAATCTTTGTTTATCGAGGGGGGGGAGGAGGGGGGGGGTTGACTTTCCACACGTCTTCCTTAACTGGAGGAATGTCAAGACTCGGATATGAAAGATCAACCCAAGAATATAATAAGAAGGAAATGGTGAGAGCAAGTGGAAACATAATTAGTCAAAACACCACATCAATTAGCGGTGACTGGTCAAGTCCTCAACAGTCAATGAAATGACTGTTCCAACAACAACTCACACAAGCTTGTTCCGATTGGTCATCTAAGTTGTGGTATGTTTAAGGCAACTAAAACTACCCGGTTAAGAGATTATGGCAAGAACGACGGATACAAAAAATCTGGTAGGTGATGGTACGTGAACCGAGTCTGGTGTTAAAGTCATATGCACATTTGACCCTCACTTCCTTCCTGAGGACTCAACTCGGTCGCATGAAAAGGCGTGTGAAAGACACGATACTTCACAAGGCAAAAGCGTGTCATAAGAACGCCGTTCTTGCTTTTATTATTTCACACCATGCAGTCTGTACTGACTGTAACATAAATGTATCCACGTCAATACGCTACGCTCAGAGCTAGTGACGTAGAATAAAAAGTGAGAGAGACGTGGGCGGGTGGGGAGGTGGATGGGTCCAACAAACATAGGACTTTCAACCAGGAGACCGTTGTTCGACACCAGTGTTTTGTAAGTTACGATAGTGGCATTTTGTCACACGTATTTTAGCGACGTTTGTGAAGTGTTCTCCGTACTCATGTTACATTGCTTCCGTACATATTTTACTTAGTTTATGTACTTACTTTAAGCCTAACTTAGTGGTTTTGTTGCCCCCTGCTGGTACTGGACGTTAATACATGCATGTAATATTCACGCCTCGGCGAGGCAAAACATGACACCGACACGCTATCCTCTGGTGGACAGGCGGGTCTATTTCATGCCTTGATATCATGTCGGAGGATTTCTATGGTGTAATGCCAGTATGATAACCGTGTGCATTGCCAGATAGCATTGCACTGTGCAGGGCAAAAGAGCGAGAATTAAAGGAACAGTGTGTAGCATTGAGGGGAATATATAAGGAATATATTGACAGTAATATAATATGAATTACTATGTTTTCTTTGTTGTATAAATAGCACTGGCTCTAGATAGTCATTTTGCGTTTTCACGTTGGCCATCGTAGTTCTCCTACATGCTTGGCACACGAGGAGTTTAATTTGGTTGCAATATGCAACCTCACCACTAGATGCCGCCAGATCTTTCACACTGCACCTTTAAATGTTTTGCCATTTGACCCTGCACTCTAGGGCGGCTGTGGCTCAGAGGGTAGAGCAGGTTGTCCACCAATCGGAAGGTCGGTGGTTCGATCCCCGGCTGCTCCGGGTCACATGTCGATGTGTCCTTGAGCAAGACACTTAACCCCAAATTGCTCCCGGAGGCATAGCCATCGGTGTGTGAATGAGTATTTAGATTAAATCCTGATGGGCAAAGTTGGCACCTTAGTAGCCTCTGCCATCAGTGTGTGAATGGGTGAATACTGACATGTAGTGTAAAGCGCTTTGAGTGGTCGGAAGACTAGAAAAGCGCTATATAAGTCCAAGTCCATCCATTTACCATTCACCGCCAGAAACCTCTGCATCCTCATTGTACAAACACCATGGCCTATTGTGTTACTTAGCCAAAATTAAGCCTATTATTTTGTGACTATTGACAGCTGAAGAAGAGTAAACATCCAGTCCGACGGCACTATTGCATTGAAATCCCTCAAGACATATTTCTTCATGATATCAGGTCGGAGGATTAGCACAGTTAAGATACTATGTTGATTCACAACAATATCTGTTCTATGAAGTAATTAAACCACGAGCATGTCAGTCACAGACTTGATCAAAATGTAAACGTTAGCTAGGCTACAAACACAGGTAGCACACACTCTAGCTAATTAGTTTCTACTATGTAAAGAAATACCACAGTGACAACACCTGCATTAAGCTAAAAGACGCATGGTTATAGCCCAGGTGTGGTTGCCATAGCAACCTGCATGCGTCATTAGGTCCCCTGGCTCAAAAGGTTACTGTGCACATGGAAGTAGGGTGCAGCTGACGTACCAATATACAATCTTACATTTGTAGTTTCAGCATATTTAAAATATAGTGTCTATAGGTGTAGAGAGCAGTAATGACGGTGACTTATATCGTGGCTATATAAAAAAAAAAAAAGCCTCATGAAAAGCTGCTAACAGAAACAAAGCATTGGAGGAATCGGTGTGGCCATGTGTTAATCAGCATCTGGTGATCTGTTCATTCATGTTCTCTTGAATAAGACCTAAACAAATCAATTCTTCCTGCTCCTGTTTCAATATTTCTTGGAGCTTTTTTCTGAGATTTCAGATATCAAAGAGATCCGGGGGAACATTTTCTCTAAATACTAATAATGTTGTCAAATGACCTCCGATAACAATCTCTCTACTGTCCCTTTGAGCTGCTCCTCATTGGTGTATTTCATTATCTCTCCTCTCCACTGCTTTTGATGTGCACCTTATCCTGCTGCACTAACACACACACACACACACACACACACACACGAATGCCCGCAAGTTATTTCCGCTCTGCTGATAATACAGCAGATTGAGCTGAATAATCCTCAGTAGAAGACACTACCGTTTTAGAGCCTCCTGCTAACGCATCGTCAGACACAGACAGCAAAACATGAGCACCTGTTGACACAGCCACTGGTTGCTGTATAGCAGGACCCTGAACTACACTTCCCCCTATTTGTATCTCTCTTTCCTAAATAATCAGTGAAGTATGCCGGGTTTTGGTGAATTCATGAATATCATGAATTATCAGGAGCATTGGTTCAACCAGCAGCAAATCTGCAACTGGGATTTTAAACTATTTGTGGCTCTTTTCAAAACAAGGTCAGCTGAATAATAATAAAGAAAAAACGTTAATGGCAATACTTGAATACTTTCCAGTATTTAACAGTGTTGGTAGTACAGTTACCTTTTTCCTGTATATTTATTAGGGCTGGGTTTCAGTACTCGATACCTTTAAGGCAGTGGTTCTCAACTTTTTTCAAGTCAAGGACCCCTAAAATTTGTACACATTATGTCACAGATTCCCTTTTTATAAGTTTTCACTCTAGGGACATCCATCTGAATAAACTTTGGTTATTATATACTGTATGATTAAGATCAGAATTATATAGTTGTCAACTACAGTTGAGGAGATAACCGTCGAGAAAATTATTATGATCAGAGTCAGTTTTATAACTCTGACTCAGACTGGGCTCACTTCTATAGTGAATTAAATAGTAAAATAAACTATTCAACATTTTCCTTTGAACTCCCTCAAGGACCCCTGGGGTTCTCCGAACCCCTGGTTGAGAACCAGTGCTTTAAAGTATTGACCAAAATAACCCAGTAGCAAGTAGTATAGAAACTTCTCCAGTCAAACGATACCTGCAATCGATCCTTTTTGTGCCCAGATCTCGAACAAAGTGACTATTTTTCAGGACCAGTGAGCGGAGTGGAGCGCGAGCGGAATGATTTTTTGACGGATCGCAGAGCAGATTATCTTAAAAAGTTGGAGCGCCGTCTTATCCCTCGCTCCATCCCGCTCCGGCAACGCTCACACCATGAGTTCAAAGCATGACCATGAGTGATCCCAACCCAGAATGCATCTGTGAATCGTGCACGACAGCTGCGTAGGATTGCGTGTGATCCAAACATTTGCAATAACTCCAGAGCATTGTAAAGTCCGAAAGTCAACAGTTACTGAAAAAAAGATTTCAAAATTCAAATGTTTTTATCTGATGAAATAGTAATGCTGTAGGTACTAATACTTTCTCTAGGTGGCAATTTTGTTTCCCTTTGCTGAGCCACAAATTCCCACTATTAATACTCCACTCTGTCATTTTATTTTCATGCATAACTTCTTGTGTGGCGGAGGATCGGTTGGTAGGAATAACCCACTAAGTCAAGCCCTAATTTGGAGTTCATAAAGGAAAGAAAGGTGTAGAGAAATTGGATTGGAAAGAAATGAGTTGGAAATGAGTAACACTATGACAAGCTGAAGGATAAAAAGCCTGACATAATATCATGATATAAAGTTGTTATGGTTAATAGCTTAGCAAACGAATATATCCAGTAGACACAGAGCAACAGTATCATCCCACTGGAGTCATGCTTTGGCCTCCTGATGAATGTAAGTCCAACTACAAAAGCTAAAAGAGGCTATAGGTTATTGTAGCTGCTCACAGACACCTTGCTGAAATCATCAGCAGTCTACTTGTGTGTCTGTTAGCAACACAAAGTCATGATCTCTGACCATTTGAAAGCCAGGTGACAGTGAAGAGTGTCAAACACTGCAGGATGGCTGCTGCCGATGATGCGACCATCCCATCAGAACACAAATGAGACATTCGTGAAATACATAGATGGGACGACAATCTGCAAAAAGGGGATGAGGGTGTGTGCACAGCTGGCACGCTTCATCCCTCACCTCCTTCAGTATCTATGGAAAGAGCTCTGCGTGCATCTATATCCGTTCATCCATTATGCATGACCAATTTACCCTGTCGAGATAGAGAGGGAGGGAGCGGGGGAAGAAAGAGGGACAAAAAGCCAATTTACTAAAGCTGCAAATAGATAGAGTCTATATCTATATTAGCACGGATGATCAGGATATTGGAAATGTGGCCATATCTGTATATCGATTCATAACGGATGATTACACTTTTGTTTACACAAGAGGAGAGAGAGAGAGACAGCAGAAGAGAACAAGTATTGCCACCCTCTCCCCCCGGAGGCCATCCTATTTTGGAGCTGTTATTGCTTACCTCATACACTTTAGTGTGTGTCTGTATGTGTGTATTTGTGAGTAATGGCCTTCTCTCCTTGGAACAGATGCCCTTAACAGATGTCATTCAGCTACCGACAGAGACAGTCAATAAGACAATGAATTGTAGCTCACCAACCCAACCCCGTCCATCCATTAGGGCTGAACAATTAATGGAAAAAAAACATGAAATCGTAGCACTGACTGTTGCACTTTTTAAACTGCGAGAGGCTGAGATGTCTTCTTATGGGGGAAAAAGGTGATTCAGTAACCTCACAGAGTATTGCTGTGCCGTGCAGAATGTCAGGCAATTTAAATGTTTCCATTTTATTCAGCCCAAGCAAACCTGAGCACCGGTGAGCTATATCTGGATGGATTCTCACACTATGAAGTCGACTTTGGTTGGGCTTTTAATGCCAAAAACCTGTCCAGTAACAATATGCAATATGCAAATAGTTAAGTCGTTTGAAACTAGAATTACCACCTCACAGTGAAATGCCTTGCCCGACCATTCACGTTGCAGTTTACATCCACGTCTGTCCAAAATGTCATCACTTCATCATTTCATCCTGCTAGACATCACAGGGACCTTGACCTTTGAGTCCTTGACCCCACCGAAATCCAATCTGTTCATCCTTGAGTCCAAGTGGACGTTTGAGCCAAATTTGAAGAGATTAGCTCAAGGCGTTCCTGAGATATTACGATCACGAGAATAGGATGGACGTACAGATGGACAACCTGAACACCAACCCGATGTAATGCCAAAGCATGTAGGAGACTTGACAGCGTATCAGTGTCATATTTTGCTTCGCAGAGATGAGAATATTACACGCCTGTATGAACGTACAGTACCAGCAGGGGGCAGCAAAGCCACTGAAATAGGATTAGGCAACAAACCACTTAGTTTAGGTTAAGGGAAATGTTATGGTTGGGATTAAAATAAGTAGGTAAACTAAGTAAAACACGTACGGAAACAACGTTACAAACGTCACTAATGTAACTTGCAAAACAAAACAAAACACCGGCTCTCAAACACGGGTCTCCCGCTTGAAAGTCCTGTGTTTGTTGGACCCATCCACCTCTGCCAACCATGAGTGCTCTTTCTAACTTGATATACTGTATAACTAGCTCTGAAATGAGACAGTTGTCACTACAAAACACTGCTTTTTCATGCAGGCGTGTAATATTCACGTCTCGGCGACACAAAACGTAACACTGACACGCTGTCCTCTGGTGGACAGGCGGGTCTATTACACGCTTTACTAACTACTAAGTTCCTTCTCTCTGTGGTGGGTTAAATCTGTAGGTGAGTATTAACAACAAATGCTCATGTGAAATATGCCGGAGCACAATTTGTACGTAGAAAGTATCAAGGTTGTGTAATGATTTAAGTTATGTTTATTACTGTATTAATGTATGAGTATTCCCACTATTGCAGTGAATACCTTTCAACAAACATCCT
Source organism: Sebastes fasciatus (assembly GCF_043250625.1). Lineage (NCBI taxonomy): Eukaryota > Metazoa > Chordata > Actinopteri > Perciformes > Sebastidae > Sebastes > Sebastes fasciatus. The sequence goes on from NC_133803.1 coordinate 33,812,683, forward strand.
CTTGTTTAGTCCAGATCCCACTGTGGCTGCATGAGCAATAAATCCAGCATGTTTCCGAATCACCGGAGACTTGTATCCCTGTCTGTGTTATTATTAAAAACACAACAGCTGCTGCTATTTACTGCCTGTCTACCATAAGACAATGCAGAAGCTGCTGGCTGCGGCTGTCAACACGTATACAGTACATTACAAGTGTAGCGGGGGTGTTTGAGCTGCGCCTTGAGAGGATATAACTTTAATATTAAAATGCAATACCGTAAAGACCGTGAGCGAATGAGATATCATGAACACAATCCGCTCTTGTTGAAGCAACTGATACCCTGAAAGGCCGTGCACACCCACACCGGTGTTTTCACTCGCTGTGATGAGGCTGGAGTCGGGAAGAGCTCTGTTGGGAGTTTGCACGGCTCCCAAAACTACTGTTTGTAGGTGTTAAAGAATCAGAAGAGGTGCCATAAAACTAACGGGCAAGTCAAAGAGATGTCAATCAACTACAGTCTGTGAACACCCACGCAGTCCTGACGAGAGGTCTGATCAGACAAAGAACTGGAAACACCAGTGGAGTTCGGAGAGGTTTGACATCTGGCATCTGCAGCCTAACACCTATGCAGTAGAAAAATAGTATAGTTATTAAAAACAATAAACATATACAGTAATATGCATTATGTCAAACAAGGAATGGCCTAGATGATCTAAGGGCCAGATAACGTCTCCATCTCCTCCGTTTTAGTCCCTGGAACCGTGCTGCTGCCGCCGTACTACTGAATAGGGGGGTGTAAGAAAATATCGAAAATATTGAATATCCCGATATTATGTTTCGTGATACTGCATCGATTCTCAAAAATGCAGTATTGATTTTTAATTAATAACAGTTTACATGCAAAGATTGACTAAGTCAATACTTTATTTCATTTGTAAAGAGATGCACCATCTCAGTGGATGAGCCCTCTCAAAGTAGTGCTGTGATGTTTGATGTTACAGAGACTGTGATGAAGGCAAATGCAGATCTCACGCTTCAGATTGCATGACAAATTAAACTTAAGCATATGGTGTTATTCTTTTTAATATGACAGTTTTCCTAAACTTAGGTTAAAGAAATTGCATTATATCGCTTTGCTTACAGTATCGCAATATATTGCAGTATATCGAATCGTAACCCCCGTATCGTGATATGTATCGTATCGCCAGATTCTTGCCCTACTAGTGCAGTTTTCCTTTTAAAACCAAACTATTCAGTATTTCACAAAATATGAGAGATTAGGAAAAAATCCTCACCCCTCAGATTTATCTTCCACCACCCTGGTTGGACATCACTGATCTTGATACTGTGGAAGAAAAAATAGTAGTAGCTCACTGGTAGCACATTATTTCATATGCATCCAAGCACATGAAACACAGTGGAGATAAATTATAAATACCCATAATGCCGAGTTACCAGCTCAAACTAAGTCACATCATCTGTCAGTCATCTGCCTGTCCATCCATTGTCATCTCTCTCTCCGTTCTGTTTCTTCTTCCCTCTCTCTTCCTCTGCTCTGATTTATTACCCCCCATCCCAACCAACCCAGTCACAGAAAATTGGTCATTGGTTATCTATTATGGATTAGCAGAAAAATTGCCTGCAGCATTTCAAATCCCTGCATTAACAGAATGTAGATGTTACCCTCTGCATCCTCACCCCGAGTGCTTTTCCTCCCCTCTCCAGCCCACATCTCCTCCAGCTGTCTGAACCCATGATAGCAGCGCTGATGACACGCGTACGTCTTGGTTAGTGCACGGATGTGAGGCGAGCATGATAATGGTGGCGTTTCTGCAAGCGGTGTGAGTTAGAACTGTATGTAATAAGGCCTGCGTGATATGAATTATTGAGCGGTGTTGATGCTAGCCAGGTCCTCCCTGCCTGCAGGCTGGATCTCGGAGATGGCATGTTAGCACAACCTTCAGCTCTCGGCAGCGCCGTGCTTCACACATACTGTACACACACAGTCAGACGTGCATTCACTGGGAGCTGCTATCTTCTGCACATAAATGCTCTCATGTGAATATAGACACAAGTATCACATAAACACACATCCTCTGTGGGACACTATCAGCATCTGAAATAAACTATATCCCATTATTTAGAATAAATATATAAATACTGTTTAAAAAAGAGGTTTGGATTATAAAAACTTTTCCAGACAGTTCAGCTAAAGCGAGGATATACTGTAGTCTTAGTGTTGAAGTAAAGGCGAGCTGGAATGAAAAACATGAGATTTGAGTCACTCCCCCGAACGCTGCATTACAGATCATTAGTTCATCTAATTAAAACATTTAAAAAGCATCAATTTTGATTGGCCTGTCTGCACTTTGAAAATGTCAACGGGAGCATTACTGGCCGTAGCTAATAAATGATTATAAAATACTTTGATAAATGAATATTTTTAATTGCTAGCTTGCTGATCCCTGATGTTCTAGCAAAGCAGAAACACAGATGAGAGTCTCAACACTTTAGACTTTAGTCTTCACAGGAAAACAAACAACCTGATTTTATGTTATTTCAGAAATTTCAAATCTGAGTCTCCATGTATACAATTCATGATCTGTACACCTAAATGCAAAGAATTATTTATAGATACATGGAAAATGATGGTAATACTATTATAAAATAAAACGTTTAATACATTTAGCAATGATTCATTTTTGTGTTTTTCACAGGAGGGCTGGGACAAACAGTTCAGTCTGATATCTGATGTGAGGACAGAGTCTTTCAGCAGCAGGCCTGCAGCTGCCTGTGGGTAACGTTGGTATTATTTGGCACTGGTTGGAGAAGGAGAAAGTGTCGCGAGGAGTTGGTCTTGGTTGAGAGTGATGGAGTAGGTAACTTCCTACCTGCACAGGTGAGTCCGTGTTATCTGGTCATTTACAGCGAGCTCCATCTGAGAGCTCCTAGTAACTCTTCTGTAACTGGTTGAGTAGATAATAATAAACACAGAGGAGTGTTTATTTAACATTGATGAAGTCAGATTCAAGGCTTTCTGTTCCTGCTTCCCGTAGCTGCCTCCATTTCCCAGTGAATACATCCTCGGTTCCTTTCCTCGCCTCCTCTCCTCGCGTCTTTAGTCCCTCCCACGGTGGATGAGACAGGAGGAGGCGAGGACAGAGGAGGCGAGGACAGAGGAGGGGAGGCAACAGGTGTTTAACAGATGAGACATCCTTACCTTGGAGCCTCATCTTAAAGCCAAATCTATTAAATATGACATGTCCCAGCTGTTCATTGTTCAGTTAAACCACAGCTGTATTTTATGATCTCTGTCAGATGAGCAGAGCAGTGTTCATGACAACTTATAGGCTATATTTAATAATTCAGTTCACAGAGTGACATCATGTGACGAGAATGAGCAGATGTCAGTTTTGTTTTTTTAATACACACATTACAGCCTTTATATATTTTATTTTGTGAAGCATTACAGAGGTTTGTATGAAAAGTACTATACTATACAAATAATGAGTGACATTAAAAAAACAAGAATTATGTTATGGTCATATTAAGATAATTGATACAGCGCTGCCTGCTTTCACTGGATGATCCAGTAACAGAGGAAGCCTTCTGATTGGGTGTCCCATCTAGGCCCACCCACAGCTACGTGGCTGCAATTAGATCCCAACTGTCACCTCTGAATCATCCAATATGACCAGAATTCATTGGGAACTGGGCTTACATTTCATCGGCACTTTTGTTAGTCTGAGGGGTTTTTCAGCTCCGCTTAATTGTCTTTTCACACATGCAGGTTGTTTTCTGTGTTTTTTCTAAATAACACTGCAGATTTCATCACATCATCCGGGGCGATTTCATCATGTTTTAGCTGCCAAGGGGGATGCTTTCAACCCTCTCTAATAAAACCAAGCCTCAGCACTTTAGTGTCCCTGTCTTTCATCCTCCTCTCTCTTTGTCTCTCTTTCTTCCTGCCTGTTGATGGCCGCCTTTGAAGGCAGAGAGATAAATATGAAGAGAGAGTGTGTTTTTGTTGTTTTGAAAGACAAAATGAAAGAGCGATGGCCGTTGGCTCCACTGTCAAATGTCCCAGTCATCCGGTGTGTAGACGTTTGTGTGTGTGTGTGTATGTGTGAGCAAATTACCCTCACTGTATTGTACTATAGTGTATCCCAGCAGCTCAAATATTCACACATGCACCATGTCTCCAGTCAACGTATACACACACACACACACGCACACACACACACACACACACACACACACACACGCACACACACACACACACACACACACACACACACACACACACACACACACACACACACACACACACACACACAGAAGGTAAAACCACACATTCAAAGGTCTGGCTCATACAGCTGGAATGTAAATGTGTATATGTATGTGAGTAATGCAGAAAGATGAAGGGTAAAATTTAACAAAGATATCTACAAATACATGCATGGTAAATTTGTTATGGTTTGGTAGTTTGCATACATACATACATGTAGCTCCTGAATGGGGGCGATTATTCGTATTTATTGAAATTATAGTGCACATGATGTTACTGTAACCAATTTATCCACATTTTTATGATATCTTACTGAAAGCAAAGGCTCATTTTTTGTGTGTTTTCCTACAAATGTCCATCAACACGTGTCAATTTCTCCACATTATATGCTTACTTTTCAAATAAACTTCCATCTTCACAGAAAACTACTTAGTTAGGTTTAGGCAAAGATCATGGTTTGGGTTAAAATAACTACGGAAGTGGCGTTACTTAGGTAAGGAAGTAACATGACAAATAAATCAACGTTGACTTCTGGTTTCACACGGGACACACACAGCGGCGTTCTGGGCGAAAGTCCAGTGTTTTTTCACCCGTCCATCCAACCCAACCTCCTCCCTACACAGCATTAGACAATCTTTATACCTCATGGTTCTTGATTATGTGGATTGCATACACATTGATTTTGTGAGATATATACAAATTACAGTGCATTACTGTTCTCAGGTATAGCTACGAACAGTGTATGAGAACAACCTGCTGTAACATGTGTTAACATATCAATATACTGCACCTCCTATACCGAGTGTCAAACCCTTTACAATCAGCACTCCAGTGAGTCATTTGGGGTATAACATAGCTTTCCTATGCATAACGTGCATCTACACTTGTAATTTATCAGAAGACAATATTTTTTATCACTGCATAACAAAAAATAAAAAAAATAGTTAATGATTGCATGCAGTGGAGAAACTCATAAAGACTGCTGTAAAACAATATATTTATTAAATTCACCCCCAACGTTGAGGTACTTACTTCTGCTTCTCCTAATATATAAAATACTTGTGTTTTGTGAGCTGATGTGCCTTATAGGCCTTTTTCTCAGCAGCTATTTTGACATGTCACCACAGGTAAAGCACAGGTTCAATTAATAACATTAATAATGGCTGCATTCCTTTTTTTTGTTTAGGTTTCAGGGTCAGTGGCATGAATAACTGGGACACTTGAATGAAACTGAGTTGTCATTACTGTTGATGTCATTAGTTCTACTTGTGATTTTTCTGCTATGACAAGTCAAGAAGCAGAGAAAAAGGTCTGTGCCTTTATTACCTTTCCTAGATTAGTATGTGCTGCATGCAGTGGAGCTGTGCATTGATAGGCTACTTGTTTTCATTGTACATTATAAAGTGAGATAAAGGAGTGAGACAAACAGAGTGTGACAGATACTCTGTTTACTTTCTGCTTCAGACTGCAGGCTGTATAGGCGGCATGCCTTTGAAACTTTTATTTACATTACAGAGAGAGAGTGAAAAGGGAGAAACAGAGAACTGAGAATCACAAAGGAGGAGTGGATTCTATTTGTGTGTTTCCTGCAGGCTGGAAGCTCAGTTGTCTTCACTTCACACAGAATAATGGGGAATATGCAACACAATTTTTTTTCTACTGTGAACCACGACTCTACAAATGAAACAGAAAGCATGCTAATAATCACAGCATATTTTGGTATTAAAGCACGTCAGTGTTTAACAATGCCAGAAGATGAGGCGAAAGCTAATCTGCAATTATTGTTGTTTGCTTGAAACCAGATGTAGCAGCTGGAAGTAATGAGGTGAATGAATCTACTGACTGAATAACGGCACTTTAGTCAGGCAAACTGAATCAGACTCATGTCTCCTATCAACTCTCTAAATAACTAGAAAAGTAACTTAACTCTAAAAGATTAAAAAGAGACTGAACTCTTAAGATTTTCTTAACATCTTTTTTCATTGCACAAACATCAATAGGACTGATAGCAGTGGAAAACAGCGACTTTATGAAAGAGATTGATCTTTTTTTCCCCCATTGACTGAATGAAAGTATGCCACAAAGAGTGCTTTCATAAACCTGACAAAACCAAGACAGCAAAGGTCGCCAAACCTCAACAAATTACTTATTTTAATGCTGTTTCCCTAAACCTAACCAAACCTTAATTGCGTCGTTGTCACATTATAAAACAGATTTATTTCTCAACAGTGATTTGTACCAGTTTTGGAAAGTACAGACAAATGAGTCGTTCTGGAGCGATGGTTCCCAACCAGACGTCATCACCCTAAAACAATGACAAATTCTCGAACCAAATCCTCAATTTGAATAAACTGATTCAGTGTATGAAATTAATTCTAATTTGTTTTAATTAAATCAACTTTCTTTAATGAATAGAACTTTTTACTTTTGTCAACATAAATAAATTGATTAAAGTGATGACGTCTTGATGGATTCGCCAATGCAGATACATAAGATGATTTATTTTTTTTTTAAACGACTTAATGAATTATAATAGTGTTAGAGCTGAAATATAGTATTTGTTATTGTGGTTAAATAAATGGCATTTGTGGCGTGACTCAAGCAGGAGAGTAAATAGGTTTTTGACCGCAGTGAAAATATTGTTTTTGAAATGCTAAATGCCAACAAATATGGATTGAAACTGAACATTTCATTATATTCTGCTACTAAGTAGTAACAAATATATATCTTTTTAAATAGTTTTATATCATATATTTGAATAAATTAGCAAGTAAGTTTGTTATTATGATTTTAGTTATAGCAGACAAATCCAGGTTGGAAACCGCTGTTCGAGAGGGCCTGGATGAATTACATACTTTGTCGATCCATTTGGAGGACTTGTTGGATACAATTCAGGATTGCAATGAAGATCTAAGGAGGAACAATGTTACCACTGCATCTCTAATGTACTGAGATGTTTTACACAACATCCATTACTGCAATGCTTTGGTAAAGAAAAAGGGAAATCTTTTAATGATGACACAAAGGAGATCAAACTTTGTTTGTGCTGCTCATGTCGTTGAAAAATTGCACTACAAAACTCAACACCTAATGTCTCTCCAGAAACAATGTCTTTTATTAGAATTTCTACAGAAGAAATAGACCCTACAACACAAGGTTTACACATGCATATCTTAAAATCTGGCAGCATCTGCATGGCTGGATACCACTAGTGAGAGAATATCTATTTGTGTGAACTGACCCTTTAAGGTGGCTGAGGTCTAGTTTCTCCTACTAATCTGTTTTGACAAATAAGTGGATGGGTCGGTCAGGGCTGCAGAGGCTCATAACCTATCTCCCCTCACTTCCTAACAGATTGTGTCTGACAGTATAAGGGTCTGTCGCCTCGGCTCTCTGCTGCTCATTAACGTGACCTTTGCGCACGAAAAAAAACAAAAATGCTCCAGACACTCACCATCTAATTGGATGAATAGGCAATGTTTCCCTTTGCTTTAACCTTTTCCATTAAGAAACAAATAAGATATTCTCCTCCTTTTTTATCATAAAGAGACAATAAACTGATAAAACTGTTTTATTTCCACGTTTGCCTTGAAAGACAAACTGATGATTTGCCTATAATGATAAATGTGTTACAGTTAAAATGAAGTGATGCTTTGTTTGTTTTCCAGCAGTAAAGGTTGAGCTCGTTTATTTAAAGAGTACACTTTGAACATTCTTGACATTGGCACTAACAGAAGAAAATACATTGTGGCACCAACACCAATGCATACCTACTTTAAAGGTTTTAGCTGTTTGCCACAATTTAAAGATGCTATTGATAACATTGATATCATTCAGCCACTAGATGTTGTATCCTCCCTCCCCCGTTCCATTGCATTTACTTCACAACAAGTGGTTGCCAGGACCTTTAGATACCACTAAGAGTAACCAAAATCATACATTCTCAAATCCTACAGTAGTAGCTCTTACATGGAAGTCATTCACAGTCCACTCATGCACAAAAACCGAGGAATGCAACAGTAGATTAGCTGTCAGAGTACAGCATACAGAGTACAGGGTGTAAGTTAAAATAAAGAAGCTTTACTCATAGACTGGACATTTTAACGGCTTGCGTCTTGTTTCAGAGTGGTCATCAAACTCTGAGTCACAGTGGGAATGAGAGGCGGCTTTACAGTTTATTTTTAACCTGATCTCATAGGAACATTTTAAGGACATTCTTTGTGTAATGATGAAACATTTCAGGCTTTCCGTGTGTCATTTCACACCAAAGGTTCATGTTTTGAAACGTCTTTTCTTGTGTCATTTAACGCCATGTCGTTAAATGACAAAGGATTGCGGCTTTGTTTAGACACCAAAACCACTTAGTTAGGTTTAGGAAAAATATCATGGTTGGGCTTAAAATAAGTACGGAAACTAATTAAAATATGTACGGAAAACGGAAGTACGGAAAAAAACGTCACAAACGTAACTTCAAAACAGCTCAACCACACTTTGGGACAAGAACACTGGTCTCAAAGACCGGTCTCCTGGTTGAAAGTCATGTGTTTGTTTGAGCTGTTATCTGACAGAGGTTTGTACAAGTTAGAATCTGTGGCCCCGACCATGGATCAGCTGATATCGCTCTGAAATATCAGCAGCCTAATTGTGCTGTGTATTGATAAATCCACGGCGCTGTCCGTGGTGCTGAAGTAGCAGACAGATTTGTAATTGTGACTTTTTCTCTGAGTCAGTTTTGTCTTGGATCTAAAATATCCTCTAAACTATGTGCATGGGGGTGATATGGTGCTAGTTGAAGGTGGTCAATCCCCCTGTTAACAATTAACAAATCGCCTATTGCATACGCCATTTGGTGAGAACGGACTTTTTCATAGGTTGGTGATGCAAACCTGTGTACCTTTTTTTGTGTATGTATAGCGCCTTTAATCAATTTATCTCCTTCACATCAAGAACTTTAGCTAGAAAAACAATATTTATAAAAAATAAAACATGCACTGTATGAATGTCATAATCACAAACATTCTGCAGTTTAACCACACATTAATCTATTTACCAACTTCAGTCGACTCCTACTGATCTACAGCTTGATAAGAAACAAGAAAAGGAACAACGTCTTGATGAGTAGAAACATATAATACAGGTCGTTTACACCAATGTACTACTTTTCTTTCTTTTTAAATCCATCCAAAAAACAATAAAGGTATAAATGAAAGATCTCTTAGTATTTAAAATATATATTTTTTTACATTGCATTTTTATTTCTTATTATATACTTGCTCACAAGGCTCTTTAAAACATTTATAGCCTACTATGGCAACGTTGGTATCCACCAGACGTGTCCACGCTGTCGGCCCCTCGCCGTACAGATACAGACCAGGTGACTTGAACAACATTTGAAGGCAGAGCGCGTCTTCAGTCCGCTGTAATGAGACATTTATTTGATGGCATTGGGAGTTGTATGTTTTAACCTTCCTCCTCTTGCAAACTGTGTTGTCAAATTTTGCAGCGTGAGATAAACTTCAAACAAATCTGATGTGGTTTAAACAGGGAGGACTATATTTCCAGAGCTCAGAGGTATTCAAATGAGTGTTTGTGTTGTGCTCCAAATGTCACTGCTTGAAATACGTGGAGAAATGCTTTTGAACTTGCTCTCAGAGATGTGTGTGATTGTGTGTGTGCGTGTGCGTGTGTGCGTGCGTGTGCGCATGCGTGTGCGCGTGCATGTGCGTGTGTGTGTACCATTTGATATATTTCAACCCAGCCAAAGCTGAAATATTGTTCCATCTCTTCTGAATCACTGCGTGTTCAGATGTTGACCTGAATATATGGTTTTATTTCTGCGGTGGCATTGTGATAAAATGTCAAAACGAAGTTAATTGGTGACAACTGTGTTGCTCCTTGCGGACATTTTTAAGCCCGTAGATGGCACCTACGTTAACAACATTCAATAATCCATTAGAGCTGTATGCAAGTATAACTGTGTTAGAATATATCACCAGCGGGTTCAGGTATTACCCTGTGAGATGATTTCATAAGGACTTATAGTGCCTGTCATATTACAGATGGAATGCTATTATATAAGCTGCACATGGTTCATATGAGAAATGAACATATGTAAATCAAGTGTGATAACAATAAAGCATGTTAGATGTGTCACATATGGCTAAAAGAGTATAATCACCACACTGTGAACTATATTATCAAAAGGGGGATTGAAACTTCACATTCAACCTCAGTGTTCATTTTCGTGAACCCACTTAAAGGACTTGAAAGCACCCACAGTTATTGTATGAGAACTTAATTATTGGCTGACAATCTATCTAAATTATAATCACACTGCCTGGTGTAGAACAATACTAATGTTAGCTCTTCCAAAGGACCATAATAATACCACTAATGATTGGCAGGAATTTACTTGAAACATACAAACACATTGAATCGCCTTCTCAGTCAAAGAATGTGAACCCTCTGCAAAAGATTCAACATGTATATCCAACCGTTGTAAGATATCTTACAAAAAAGCTATTCCTCCTTTTTCGTTCGCTATTTTGCCACGCAAAATATACGATACTGTGCTGTAGCCTACCAATTATCCCCCCACCCTTAGTCAGTAGTGTCCACATACTGTTGGCACAGGCATTTGGTTGATTTATTAATTTTTATTTTGGATGTATATATATATATAAAACATTTTTTCAGACTCAACACGTCTGTGTTTTCAACTGATTGTATTGGTACTTTTACTCCGTACCTTCAGGCTTTTCTTTTATTATGTGTGACCCCAATACTACAGGTGAATATATTAACAATGTGTTAATTAAAAAAAAAAAATTAGTTGTTGCCAGCTGCATAATATGCCAGTGAAGAAGCCTACAGCACATAGAGCAGGTGTTTCGCTGGCTGAATGACTGATTGGTTGACCAATGGGTTACACCAATTGTTATGCAGCTACAAAATCAAATCCATTTACATGTTTAAGAGATGGAGGCGTGTCTCAGTGTGTGCGTGTGTTTGTGTACATAGAAAAGTTGGACTCAGTTTGAGTTTATGAACGTGACAGGAATCCCTCTCATTCTCTCTCTCTTTGCTTTTCTCTCTCCTTCTTCCTCTCCATTTCAGGATGATAAATTGATGTCTGCATACATCTCCATATCTTTATGCCGGAGACGACACCACATCTCCCCTCGTCTCATCGCGTACACACCCACGCACACGCTGGCACACACAGGGACGAACACACACACACACTGTTGATTATTGGCACATCAGAGCATCCTGAAGTGCGACCGCTGTGGAGTGGAGTGTGCATGTGTGTGAGGTGGAACCATTGTGTTTGATCAGAGTGTGTACATGGCTGGGTTGCTGTGTGTGTGTGTGTGTAAAGTGGATCCATTCTGTTTGTGCACCAGTATGTATGTGTACGCACAAGGCCAGGATGTGTGTGTGTGTGTGTGTGTGTGTGTGTGTGTGTATTGTGTAAGATGGAACCATTGCAGATTTGTGTGTGCGTGTGTGTGTGGGCAAGTATGTGCGTCTCTCAGGGACTTTGGTGTGTGATTGGTAATTGATTTTCCAATCTGTGCAGACCGCGGCTCGGTCACAGAGCTGGATACAGCACAGGTCGGCTTCCTGTTAGCATCGACCGCTAATGCCGGGCTGTAGAGACAGCTGGGGGTGGCAGAGACAGAAGGAGGAAGTAAAACACATTCTCCACAGTAAAATAAAAAAAGAGTTTTAAAAGCTGTTGTTATGGAGAGGCTATCCTGTGGCGCTTTTAACAGCGTTTCTTTGAATCGAGAAAGAAAAGAACCACAGATCATGCTACGCTAACTTCTCCCAGCCTCCAACTATGAGTTCAAGATACTGACAGAAGATATCGCAGCTCTCACTTTGTTTTTCCACAGTACTCCTCCGTACTCGGACTTGTCAGTTTCCACTTCATTTAAAGGCCAAAATGTGAGCCGCAGTTTCTCTGCGGTCAATCTTCATTTGGAGGTTTTATTCTCCTCAACATTGAAACATTTGAGTTTCCTGAACAATCATATCGGGTTATGTCACGGCCGTTGGTTAGAACAGTTTAAACAGGAATCACATTTTTGCCTCTTTTGCATCAGTATGGTATGTTAGAGCTGTAAATACCACACTATCCATGTGTTGCAATAGAAAAGACTATTTGCAATGTTTCATCACTGCAATCAGGAAAATGCAACATAATATTTACTATGGATATTTTCTCATGACATACGACATCTCTATGACATGTTTTTTGTTTGTTTCAACCAAAGCATGATTAAGTTAACTATGGTACTATCAAGGCAAGAGAAAACAACTTTCAAACAGCAAGCCTTTTAAGGGTCACAGCAGGGCACGACTTACAGTGCAGACTAAAGCGCTGATCGCACCGAGACGCGTTGCTAGAAACACGTCGATGGCAAAACCGTTGTCTTCCTGTGGAAGGGTCTGCCTGCCGTGCGCTCCTCTCCTCTCTTCCACCGTGCGTCATGTTTTGCTAGTGTTTTTTAGAAGCACATAAAAGTTGAAATATTCCTTTTTTCAGTGCCAGCTACGCGGAGTCACACCGCTCTTCAATGTCACACTTGGCCCAAGCAGCCAATCAAATCAAGCAATATATTTACTACTTTACTACTTGTTTTGATGGTGATAGGTGGAGTAGGGTTAGCTAGCTAGTTAGCTGTTGGACTGTGAGAGAGGGCTGGAAATTAACTTTTTTGTCCACCTGACACTCAACCAATGTTTTTTTGGCAGGTGAGTGAAGCAAAACTAGCAGCCACTCCATAAACTAGCAGCCACTTGCATATTTTACCAGCATTCAGCTGGTGGCTGGAGCTAATTTCCAACCCTGCCTACAGACTACGTGAGAGGGATTCATATCTCATGTTGTGATAGTTTCATGTAGGCTGCTGTCGTGGTTGGTAGGCCGCTCCACAGGTCCACCAAGCTCTTTTACCCAACGCGCTTTGCCAAGGTGTTTTTGAAAAGGCCGGGCAAGTAGCAACGCACCTCGGTGTGATCAGCCCATTCTACTGCTTTATCCTGCTATCCACCTCTCCTTATCTCATTACATCATGTTTTAAACAGGGATCAGGTTAAAAGAAAGTGTATTTTCAGCAATATGGCACGAGTAATATAAATATTTCACTGGCCCAAACGTTAAAGGTAAAGTTGATGGTCCTACATCTTTTCCTCTGCATGTTTCCTGTGGTTGCCATGGACACAAGTTGAGCTGCAGTGACGTGCCAGGGGAAGGTCAACAATCCTCAACAGGGCATTGACAAGAAGTTATGCACATGAAAGCAGGATAGATATTCTTAACTAAGCAATATATAAAGTTATGAAATACAACTGTTATGAAGTATTTATTGTAATAGCGAGACGTGTGTTTGTGTTGTTGCCTGATTCACTGATTTGGAGAATAAACTATTGAAAGACGCCAGGCAGACGGGGTGTTGAACCTCTCTATCAGCCTCTTCTTCAGTCCTCCACCTCGCTGTCTCTCTGCACCAGTGGGACTTGGAGTGTTGGCTCTTATGGGAGCAGCCTTTACAGGTTAATGTCTCCAGCTGAACATGGAGGGGGGGGTTGTGGAGACTTTGCTTGAGGAGCTGAAGTCACTTTGGTGCCGGTGCCTTTGAGGCAGGCTGCTGCATTGCAGGTTTCTTTGAGGCTGCCTGTCTTCTCTTGGGTCTGCCTGTGTCCTCCTCATCCTCATTGACCTCTGCTGGTGAAAACAAACTCTGTGTTAGCCGCTCTCCTCGGGGAACTTCTGAGTGGCACAACAGGAGCGGTGAGATGGCTTTCCTTGCTGAACTCCTCCGTGGTAGCAGAGAGAACGGGCCCAGCAACACCAGCAGGAGGCTTATCAGCAGGGAGACTAGCAGCACTTGTTGACTGCTGATCATTACGACTGTCCATGACGTACACACAGCACATGGTGCCCAAACCAAACAATCCTTATCACCTTTTTTTAACCAAAAACAAATAACCTGGAGCTTTTCCTTCCAACCAGTACAGTGTTTGATTTCCTTCATTGCTTTCCTCTTTCCCCAGCTGGATGTGTGATGGTTGCCCCTGACAACCATACTGCTCCCAAGACCTACAGTACAGTATGTCACCAACCGCTGCAAATCATCACAACTGTTTGTTTGTGAAGCTGGTGGTGACAAAGACAGACACATGTGTGTGTCTCAGCGACCTCAGGGCGACACCAACGTGTCTTCTCACAAACACACTGAAAAGTAGAGAAGCGCCTAAAAGTCTTACTTGAAGATTAAGATGAGATAAATATGATAATCTTGGGAATTACCTCAAATCCTGTGTTTTAGCTAAGAGGATATTTATGTTAATATCCACGCCTGTGCATGTATTTGTGTGTTCACATATCGGTGGTTGAATGCCAAAGAGGAAACTCCCAACAGATTAGTCTGATTATCCTTCTCTGTATGTTTGTATTAAACACTCATTTCCATCCTGAATAAGGTCTAATTCTGAATATCCAAAAGGAATATGCTGTTAACATGACCCAAATCAAATTTGTAATATTGTCATATTCTATGTATAGAGTGGACTATAATTATGCATAAACATAGTCACTGTCTTCCCACATGGACAGGTCAAGTTATAGAAACACATGGAGGATATATTAAGCAACACTTCCTCTGCCTTTCCCAGCGTTTCAGTGGCTGAGAAAAGGGAGTGTCATGGTAATCCCTGCATTTCCATTCCTCTAATAAAGTGATATCTATTCAGGCTGCGTAGCTGCTACTCCAGCTCATTTAGCATAGAGGGTGTGCTGCTTCGAGCATCATTTCCAGCCAGTTACTATGAGATTAAGCTGCTCTCCATCTCTGTATTCAGCTTTTATTGAAGCATTTGAAGCATCAAACTATCAGTTTTAGTTTCAGGGCCTTCTTGGCCTGCTTTCTTTAAATAAATAAAAAATGTTAGACATCTTGTTATTTATTATGATTATTTTATTTTCATGTGTTCATGTTCCACGTAAGCATCAGGTGTCATTAAGTTCAGATCCAGGATCAGAACAAAGACACAAAGAATACTTCAGATGACCACCACCCTTTTCTTAAGGTTTGCTCACTTTGAGTACCAGTATTGTTTTCTACAGGCTGGACAGAGAGGACATCAACAAGGACACTGTCCCTCCCTCTAATATTGTAGATTTCATGTTTTGATCTCTTCATTTCCTGCTTCAGATTCCAGCGTAATGTGTTGCTGTTATCTGAACGTGGCGGATCTGAAGCTCCTGCATGAGACAAGGACCGGCGTTACGGGGAGGGTGGAGAAAAAAACACTAGTGGCCAGCTAGAAGACAAATAAACTTCAACATGGAAAGAAGACAAAAACAACCAGTACCTCAGTGGCAGAATAATGCTTTTGCTGATTAATTAACCCCTCACTGTACCTGGATTGAAGAATCTTTGAGATAGAAAGAAGCAGCTCTTCAATCACAAGGTCTCTGGAAAGTATCTCAAGAGTTGCAAAAACTGGATCATTAGATATACTTTTGAAGCTCAGTTTACACATTTCTGTACATTGAATGAGACTTTGAGTTCAGATGCAAAAAAACAAGACCTGTGATATCCGTCATGCCCGAGAAACATTTTGAGCCATTATCCAACACTCATAATCGCAGAAGTAAAAAACAGAAGAAGAATTTGTTTTTCTCACCCCAAAAGACCTGAGCCGGCGGAGAAAGTAAATTCTTTGTTTTGTCTTTTTACAGACAAATTCAATGTGGTCTTTCCAAGATAACAGATGATCAATCATTACTCCCAAATATTTATATGAAAATACCTGCAGGATTTTTTCGTTATGAATAACAATAGGAACTTTATGAGAATCAGATGGTGAACCAAACTGCATTGTGAATCATTTTTCGAGGGAAACATATTTTGCTGCATATTACGTTTTTCATGTGTCACGAATACGTTTGAAATGATAGTCAACGGAAGTCTGCGTAGGGAGGAGGTTGGGGTGGTGGATGGGTCAAACAAACACAGGACTTTCACCCAGGAGGCCGCTGTTTGTTTCCTGTGTGGAACTTAAATTCAACGTTCACTTATTTTAATTTACGTCCTTATATTAATCACGTAACAAATGTGGTCATTTTAAGCCAAACCATGATGTGTTTTTAGCAAACCTAACTAGGTAGTTTTGTTGGATTTTTTGTTTTGTTTCAATTCATTTAAAACCGTTTAAAACTGCGACCGTGAACCGGGAGAAAATACGTTTCCCCCGGAACGTTATTGAGAACGCAGTTAAGTTGTGCGGGAACGTAATTTTGTAGGAGACAGCGTTATTTATCTCTGAATTTTTTCCACGGATTGCATGCTGTATTTTTTTATTAAATCATGATTTTTACATTATCTTAATTAGATAAATTAAATTATGTAGGATTTTTTAGGGAGACCAGACTGTTGTTATGATGTCAGCAAAGTTCACCTTCAGAGCCATAATCAGACTGCTGGTGAAGTCCACAGTAAAGAGTCAAAGCATCAACATATAATCAATCATTATGTATAAAACCATCATGATATATAATATATATATATATATATAATGTATATCCATCCTGTTTTATTCTCCTTCTCCGTTCAATCTCGATCATCTCTCTGCCTCCTCCTCCTCACTCCGTCTCCATTAGAGTAATCATTGTGTTTATTTGAGGCTAATAGAGTGATAGTTATGCATGTTACGCTGCTGCTGCTGCTGCTCCAGCCAGCTAAGTCATTTAACTCAGAGGACCACTTGACCAATGCTGACAGCGCACAAGCTTCAATTAAAGCAAGGGCAGATGACCCCCCCACCACACACACACACACACACACACACACACAAACACACACAAAAAACACAAAAACACGTATCAGAAATACTTGTATTTTCACATGAACACACCGACAGCTGTTGCCTGTAATCTCATGAATAAAAAGGTACACGCTCACAAACTGACACACACACGCTATTATCAGAGTGCTTCCTCTTGACAAGGAGTACTATTACTAAAAGGTTTTCCCTCCCACACACTCATAGAGGGAAGGGCAAAGGATGTGTGAGAGCTCTTGTACCTCTGAAGTCATGTGTTTGCATACACACTTCTTTTTTTTTTTTTACATGGATGTGTGTGAGAGCGTGGGAGGGACTCGCAAACATTCTGGGAGGCTCAGACAAAAAGTTAAAAAAAAAAAAGTTTCACAATAACTTAATTCCCATTTAAAGTGCACGCTGACGTGTTTGAACAATGAAGAGCTGGAGGTTTGAATTGCAAACAAACATTAATGCAAATGATTCATGGCCACTGATTTTTGGAGGAATAGAGAGAGACTGAGCATGTTTTGCATTCAACAGTGTATCTAGAAAGCGTCAGGGTCGGGTAATTTAATAGCATCCGGCCTTGTACTACTCTCAGGCCTTGTACACACGGTGTGCTGATGTGTCATAGATAAACACAAAGGATACATCAAGAAAACAAGCGTCAATTGTGACACTTTTTAAAGCTGCACTTGGTTATTTTGCTTGTTGGTAATCAGATAATATCAGTAAAAGATCATTTTGAGGCCTTTCTAAAAAAAAAAAAAGTGTATTTTTATTGCCTCTAGGACGATGAAATGCAACCAATGTGATCTTTAGGGGTGACCCAACATAGTTGACTATTCGATCTAAGAAGCCTGATTCAAATGCCTGTCTCACAGTCGAATCATCGCAGTGGCAGGAAATTATGATTATGAAACAAAGAATCATTCCATCTCCCAATAAATCATGATATATATAGCCTATTTAGGTATAAATATCAGCCTTGTAATAATAAAGTTAATACAAATTTGAATTTAAAAATAAATCATGTGCTTTCAATCAACCTCCTTAGTGTGCATGAATAACTCACCTAAATGTAACTGTTTTTTCTTTTGACTAAACCTAAAAAAGTTATAATTTTGTTGCCTAAACCAAAAGAAGTTGCTGATTTGTTGACTAAACCTAAAGAAGTTATAGTTTTGTTGCCTAAACCTAAAGAAGTTGTCGTTTTGTTGCCTAAACCTAAAGAAGTTGTTGATTTGTTGCCTAAACCTAAAGTAGTTGTAGTTTTGTTACCTAAACCTAAATAAGTTGTAGTTTTGTTGCCTAAACCTAAATAAGTTGTTGATTTGTTGCCTAAACCTGAAGAAGTTGTTGATTTGTTGCCTAAACCTAAATAAGTTGTAGTTTTGTTGCCTAAACCTAAATAAGTTGTTGATTTGTTGCCTAAACCTAAAGAAGTTGTAGTTTTTTTGCCTAAAACTAAAGAAGTTGTAGTTTTGTTGCCTAAACCTAAAGAAGTTGTTGATGTGTTGCCTAAACCTAAAGAAGTTGTTGATTTGTTGCCTAAACCTAAAGAAGTTGTAGTTTTGTTACCTAAACCTAAAGAAGTTATAGTTTTGTTGCCTAAACCTAAAGAAGTTGTCGATTTGTTGCCTAAACCTAAAGAAGTTGTAGTTCTTTTTGCATAAACCTAAAGAAGTTGTAGTTCTTGTTGCATAAACCTAAAGACGGCTTTTTGTTTGTTTTCAAATCGTAACATTTCATTCAGTTTTACAACACTTTAGAACGTGTTGCTTTTACGTTTTACTTTCACTTTTACAATGTAGAAGGTATAGTAGGCCCCTACTAACCCACATCTATGGTGCTTATAGCGATTGATAACACCTATTTAATGGCCTGATAACAGTCAAATTGAGTGGCCTTTCCATAGCTCCTGCAAATAGATTATCAGAAATTATACAATTTTCAAATTACTATGACAATATAGCAGTGTTCTTTGGATCCTGGTTAGTTACTGGACAGTTTTAGGTCTTCAAAATGTTGAGGTGGGGAAACATTATCCTGTGATTATTGGTGCTCTTGAACACATTCAGCAATATTGAATACAATGCTGTAAACCTCATGAAGTTAAATTTGTGTTGAGGAAATCCTTCCTCCATTTCAGGATTTAAAAGCTTACCAAGCTGCTGACATTTTCCACATTCATAGTTTTCACTGGACAAAGACAATTTGCAATGTCCCCTTTGGCATTGCTCAGTTTCCTGCTAACAAAGATTGTTGTAACACCGCAGACGGATGATTAACAATCTGTGGTGTCTGAACCGATAGTTACTCATTTTTGTCGGTAAACAGTCTTTTGCTGACGATTAGAAGACAAAAGCGACCACAGCTGGCTCTGTTTTGGTCTAAAAAAGCAGCGTGAATCATGTCGGGGTTTCCCTGATGGGAACCGTGTTTAGTTCTGGTGTTTGTTGTGTCCTGTTAATGTTCTGCCTCTTTGTTCAGTTAACTAGGATGCTTTCGTTTAGCTTTAGTGTGGCTGCATAGCGTTAGTGTTCCACACAGGGACGTTTTAGAAGGGGCTACATAATTAGCTTTTCTATGGTCCTTGAGTGCTTGTGTGGGCCGTGTGTTTGTCTGCGTGTTGATGAAAGCAATGTGGCAATGAGAGCAGTGCAGATGTGTGTGATTGCAATATATGATAATAAGGCTCTGTGGCTGCATGTGCTGTGTTTGTGAGTTCTGACATTGTGTGTCCGTTTCTCTGCATGTGTGAGTGGGTGTGTGTTTATAGAAAGGAGGGTTTGTCGTGTGAGCACATTTCTGCATGTGTTGTATACACATCTTTTCTGAGTGTGGGCTGTGAGACTGTAAAAAGATGTGTGATTAAAGCATTTTCATAGAAACATTTGTCTATAAAAACCTACAAATTCTTAGGTTACTTACTTTCTTGAGTTCCTTGATGTCAATGTTAAGTAAACTCTGTAATAAGTCTATTCTTACAATACAAGAAAAGATTTTTAACAGCACAAGCTGTGACCTCGGCGAACCTCGGTTATGAAATCCTCCTTCAGCTGATAGACGTCAGCCTCGACACTCAGACGCCTTTTCACAGTGAAACATTCCTCGGTTACACAATGTTAACAACAACCTAACTACGTGTCAGATGAAATGAATACGAGGTCATCTGCCAAGTATGTGTCTCATTATAACTGTATACTAACTATATAGAATATCTGAAATAATGTTATGCAATCCTTGAGCAAAAGCCCTCTGCCTGGATTTTCTCTTTTTCTTCTTATTTAGCTTTACTCTGGCCGTCTGTAAACAGCCTTATTGCCCCAACTAATAGCGTGCAGGGTGTGCAGCCCATTCAGGTGGTCAGATACCGCCGCTTTGCCACTCCCCTCGGCTTCTGATACCGACTCACAAGTCCCCCTTTTACTCTGTCAGATAAAACACGGCTGTTTTTCATGGATGAAAACGGGTTGTGTCCTTCAGTCAGGTAGGTGCAGCTGTTACCTGGCTTACCAACCAACAACAAATTAAGGAATAAAGTCTTTGGAGGGCAGCTCGGGGACACATTTTGGCCTCACCTATTTAATTTCAAGGAGAGGAAAACAAGCACATTCTCAATATTATTTGTGTTGCTGGGAGTAGATCCCCTCCAATATGTACTTTTTTTAACTTTTTGTGTAACTTTATACAGTATACATATGATCATGTGCCCTGATCATTTATGGTAAGATTATTAGTGTTTTCCTTCAATAGAGATGGATGTTTGATGTTCTTTGTTTGACATGTATTTTTCTTCTCATCTCTTCCTGTTTTTTTCGATGGATATGTGATGATGTCACTTCCTCAACCAAAAGGGATGGCAGACGCTTCCGATCATATCGACCAAAACGTTAACTAATAAAGCAGAGAAAAGTGTGTGCTGGAACAACTCACCTATTTAATTCTCATTTTGCTCCGTTTGTGCTCCTTAAGTTAAGTTGTGACCAACACGTCAAATAACTCACTCCAAACGCGTCAGATACCGCCGCTTGGTCAGCGACCCTACGCTTCAAACTATGACGCTCTAGGTTCCCCTCTAGCGTCAGTTTTGGACATGTCAGGGATGGCGTGCCAGTTTCCGCTCGTTACATACATAGTGTCTTTTCAAAATAAACTTCCATGTTCACAGGAAACGTATAGTTTCTGCTTGTTACATGTATACAGTGTCAAAATAAACTTCAAATGTAGGTTTACTTGGTTAAGTTTAGGACAAGATCGTGGTTTGGGTTAAAATAAGTTTTTGTTATGTAACTTATATGTGCAGCGTTAGTTAAGCTGCCTACGTAAGTTACATAACAAAACTAAAACATTGAAAGTCTTGTGTTTTTTTTACCCTAAGTGGACTGTTATGCTGTTTACTATGTCAGTTGCTCTGTCCGTCTAATAATGATGCAGATGGGTTGACATTGGAGTGAGTTGAAAGCCTGGTGCGTCCCATACAGACGCTAAAGGGTGCCTCGGTGCGTCGGTATCAGATGCCGAGGGCGTTGGGAGTGAGAACGGGTTGCTGTGGAGGTACAACCCTGTTGGAGTGTTGGCTCTCTATGCTTAGGCCCCACTACTAGAAATACTATAAGAGGTATAAGATTGCTTTTGAGTTGGACCGTAGCATGGCTAACAACCAAGTGTACTGCCTTTAAATGCTTCAACTCCTTTTGGTGCATTAACTTCAGCTGCTACCGCAACGCAACTTCTTTAAAACTGTCACTTCAGTTCCTTTAAGTGCTTCCAGTTAGTCACATTTTAGGATATTTGGCCTCTTTAAAATGTGTTCATGTCATATTTCTCGGTGTGAAGTGAGCACACATACGGGACTAGACTTTGCCTTTTCTAGTTCTTTTGGTCCTGCTGAGATCTATAGGACCATTTTTTTCCCAGAAGACAAACACAGCCTGTTTCAAATAGTCTACATATTAAAGATGCAGCAGACAATGGTGGGGAAATGGAGAAATAAGAAGAGTGAGTCGGGAACATATAGAATTAAACACTAGAATATATTAAAAGAAAGAGACGGGGAAGAGGAGAAGGTAAAACTCATAAAATATTTCTCATATCTACATTAAATATTATAAAATGTCAGCGAGAATCAGACCAGTGAATGGAAAATTATTATCAATTCAACAGAAGAAGAATTTACAACTTGTGGCACTTATTGTTTTAATACTTGGTAGTTTTAAAGTTGGTACCATAAAAATACAGAATTTCAGAGTGTTCACTTTCTTTGCTAAATGTTCTTTAAAAGCAGATGGCTTAACACTCTCTGTGGAGTATATTTTTTTTATCATGCAGTGCCTGCTGCTATAGCCCCCTGCTTGAAATATAAATGTGAATAAGCACAGGCCTTGGTCATACTTCTCACCTTGTTGAACGGTGTGTGAGTGTGTGACAGAGATGTTGTATTGTCACACTCTAAAGCTGCTATTTGCACAAACAGACATAAATGAGTAAAAAAACCCGTAAGAGGCAGAATCACACCTTCACAAGTGGTTTTCACACACACACACCAATGGGTATGCAACGCCATTACCACTGCAGTCAACCCCTCTCTTGCCTCTCGCTGCTCTCCTCTCCACTCACTCTTCATCCCCTCTCATCCACTACTCTCATGTTCCCATCCTCTCCTCCCACTCTCCTCTTTTCTCTCCCCTCCTCTTCTTTTAATAAATATCTTCATTGTTGTACTCTCTGCCTTCCTTTCTCTCTAACCCCGGTCTCAGCGGTGTTCCTTCTCTTCATACATGTTAAACAGCACATGCATAAAGCATGCCATTATTGCAGCAAATCTGTGTGTGAGCTTCGTGTGTGTATGTGGGTTGTCCAAGATGTGTGCACACGGTCAAGTGTACACTCTCATCCTTGTCGAATGAGATAAAAGCTAGAGCCTGGTATGCCTACAACTTCCTAATAGCAGCAGTGACCTTCATCCATGCATTAGCAGTCCTGTAGCGAGATAAGAGGGCCTGTTTTCATACATGTTAACATCCACATGGGACCTTCGCCGTCTTCTTATCAGAGGGATGCATGTACAGCTCTGACTGGCTACCTCTGCTACTTTCTGAAGTGTATTGCAGGCTGTACATCCCTGCCTCAAGGTGATCTTCATTCATAGACAGAGCAGGACCTGAGATAATTCCCCCTCTCTCCTCCTTCTGCTACACCTCAGGGCTACGTCAGCTTGAGTTTCGGGCGGCTGCAGATCCAAAGCTGAACTTTGCCAGCCAGAAAAAGTTGAGAAGTTACTGAGAGTTGAAGACATACTTCCTGATTTCAACATCCCCAAATCACCAAATTGTCTCCCGGTGCACTATTGATGTTTTAAAATGTATTTATCTTTAATTATGTGCCATGAAAGTCGGATAACTTTCTGCAGCATTTTGACACACATGTTTTTTGTCTCTCTCCATCACTGACTGACCATATAAGTGTTGAACTCAGTGTCTCTTTGTTCAACAGTTATTGAATAAGATCATAATCTTCACAAACCAGATCCTCATTTCCATTTTAATTGAATTAACATTAGCGATTTGCAATCATTTAAAGGCATTCTGTCCTTTTAAGGTAAGGTACTCTATGCCTTATTGGATTCTAT
Organism: Sebastes fasciatus; assembly: GCF_043250625.1. Taxonomy (NCBI): domain Eukaryota; kingdom Metazoa; phylum Chordata; class Actinopteri; order Perciformes; family Sebastidae; genus Sebastes; species Sebastes fasciatus. The sequence goes on from NC_133803.1 coordinate 33,836,425, forward strand.
GCTAGAATCAGGCCACTAAAAAGAAGGAAAAAGCCTCTCTCAGACATTACACGGACACTCCGCCTGTCATGAGCACACATTTTAGCCTTTTTGCATGTCCGCAGCTACGTTTAGGCAAGGAAACCACTTAGTAACGGTAAGAGAAAATGTCATTGTTGGGCTTAAAATAAGTAAGTAAAGTAAGTAAAACACATATGGAAACAATGTAACACAACAACAGAAAACATGTCACAAATGACAATAAAAAAAACACGTGACAATCGTGACACACGTCACTAACGTAACTTACAAAACAACGGTCTCGAACACGAGTCTCCTGGTTAAAAGTCTGGTGTTTGTTCAGCCCATTCCCCTCCCAACCCGCCCAACATAAGTGGTCTTTCTTGCTTGTTATACTACGTTACTAACTCTTACCGTAGCATTTATACGTGGGTGCGTTACCATTGCAGTCAGTACAGGATACATGGTGTACAAATGAAACGCGGAAATCAAGAAAGGCGTACTTATTGCACGATAATGGAGGTATAAATTGAAGTTTATGTCAAATCTTTGAAGAGTAATATTTTTGTATCTATAGTGAATTGAGTTGAAGCAGGTGTTGAATAGGAACTTATTTTTCCTTCTGTGGCAAAGATGTGTGTTACATTTCAACAAGCAGCGCCAATTATTACTTTGGAATAAGAAACAGATGTCAGAGTGTTGACAAAGCTGTTTGATTGACAGGTGATCTCTGGGAAGTGTAGTGAAAATAAAGCACTTATCAATTAATTTGGTGCCAATAAGGAGCTGACATCTGGCAGTGGGACGTTTGTTTGAATACCAGTTTAAATAAATATATGCACACGTACGGTATACCAACCCTAATCTTGTAAACCATCCCAGAGCCTTAAAATACATTATGAAACAATATTAATTGTATAGTGAAAACATAATTTGTCTCACTCAGTCCTTGTAAACGACATACCGTATATGTGCGGTACACAGAGGGTGGTTGAGGTAGTGCTAGAGGCAAACTAACATTAAAAGGTGGCGTTCAATCAACAGCTTAATGCAGAAGTATTTATAGAGACATAATGAACGACTCAAAGTAAATCAGGGTTACCAACATGTGTGTCTGTGCGTTTCAGTATACTGTAAATGATGTCAAGCAGCAGCACTTACTCTCCAAACTTACTTAGCATTGCCTTAGGTGCACATCAAACCCACACACACACACACACACACACACACACACACACACACACACACACACACACACACAGAGTCATTAGTAGGCAACCCACATTTTTAACAGGAACCACCTACTCGACACCAACAGAAAATTCTCTTCTTCTCTCCTGTAATCCATCTTCCTTTCCTCTGCTCTGCCACACTTCCCCCTCTACCTGCCTCTCCACCCTTCTTTACTTCACCTTCTTTCTCCCCTTTGCTGTCTCCTTTACCAATTTCTTCTCCTCCCCTCATTTCTTCTTCAGAGAGGAAACAATGAACACACTCCAACCCATAAAGTACTGTATTTTTATGATTACTTGACATCCTGTCGAGTTTGTATACTTACGCCCAGCAGCTGAATAATACCTTTTTGTTGCGTTTTAAAACAGTGTAATGACCCTTTACCTCGCTGTAACAGACTGAAAATGTTAAATCATCTGTGTCTGCATTTCCACTGAAATGTTACAGCGAAGGGGCTTAATGTGACATTTACATAAAGTACCAGCGGTGTAATGTTGCAGAGAAAACAAATGAACTGATGTATTATACACGGTGTGTTTAAGAGCAGTGTCTATATATCAGTGGTCTAAAATTACCTGACACTAGACATGGGACTATATGAAAATTTCATGTCACGATAATCCAAAATAATTGTACAGTGAGGTGGTCATTGTTGACGCATCAGGGTTTATTTCACAACAATGACCCGCTAGCTGTACAGCATTCTGCTCATTACACGGCTTCTTACTGAAGAAATCACTAATTTGACACAAAAATGGTCCTCCAGAGTCGGACATCCATGCTGCGCCCATGGCAACGGACTGTAGAACGCCGTAATTTGACCAATCAGAATTGAGTATTCAACAAAGCCGTGTATTAAAAATAAATAACAACCACCCTTAGGGGATTATTCAACATGTTCTCGTCCCAACTTTTCACATACTGACGCTTTGTCAGACCCCTCTGCGTCACTTTTCGCTCGCAGTGAACATGTTCTTAATGTTGTGAATTAAAGGAAAAGACTTGCTTAGGTTTAGGCAACAAAACCACATAGTTAGGTTTAGGAAAAAGCAACATGGTTGGGCTTAAAACTACTAAGTTTGTACAGTCAAAATGTGACTTGGCTATGTGAACATGGGACACAAACTGACAGCTGATTGTAATGTGAAAGTGAAACTTAACACATGGGACCTTAACAGCTGCCTCCTGGATGAAAGCCCTGTGTTTGTTGGACCCATCCACCTCTCCTCCCTCCCGCACACCCTTAGTGTTTCTTTCACTCGTTAAACTACGTCACCACAGCACCTTCTCTGAGCGTTTACTGTTGCTACAGATGGGATTACATTGTAGTTAATGGAAAACCGGGTGCGTCTTATACAACCGCAAAAGGGTGCCTTGTGCGGCAGTATCGAAGCATCGGTATTTGACGCCCTGGGAATGAGAATGGGCTAAACTATTTTACGTAATGTTAAGTAACAATGTTGACTTTTGGTTTCACACAGCACACAAACAGCGCGTAAAAGTCCTGTGTTTGTTTTTCAAATCACAATATTCACAATTATCCCGGGAATGGAAATCCACCACCATCCACTTATTGCGTGTTTTTATAGCGATCTGCGATGAAAAGGCAACAAAATTACTTGGTTATATTAAAACATCATGGTTTGGCTTAAAATAACTATGTTTGTTACCTTATTTAAGTTCGGGTAGTTGTCTTTTGGTTTCACACGGGACATAAACAGCAGTCTCCTGGGTGACTGTCCTTTGTTTGTTTGACCCATCCATCCACTCCGACCTCCTCTCTATGTGGACTTCTACAAACTATGATAAGAAATGTATTTGTGATACGTCAAAAACAAAAAAGGAGAAAATATGTTTACCTTGAAATGTATTTCACAATGCAGTTTCATTGTAATAATAATAATAATAATATCTTGGATTTATATAGCGCCTTTCATGAAACCCAAGGACGCTTAACAAAGACATAAATAAATACAACAAATGTAACAGTAGCTAGAGGCCATAGGCCTTGGTGAAGAGGTGGGTTTTGAGGAGTCTTTTGAAGGTGTCCAGAGATGGTGCGTTGCGGAGCTCTATGGGGAGAGAGTTCCAAAGTGTGGGGGCTGTCACACTGAAAGCTCTGTCCCCAAAAGTTCTCATTCTTGTGTGAGGGACGGAGAGCTGACCCGTGCCTGAGGATCTGAGGTTCCGGGGCTGTGTGTAAGGGTGGAGGAGGTCAGATAGGTACTGAGGAACCAGGGCGTTGAGGGATTTGTAGGTAAGGAGGAGGATTTTGTAGGTGATATAGTCGTTTTATTAGGAGACCGGGCTGGAGAGAAAAAGATTGAGGAGGTGTTTGACAAGAACAGAGAGGACAGGGAAAGACATAAATTGTCTTTCACAGGCAGGGAAAGAGAGAGAAATGGCAGAGAGACAAATTCTAAAAGACAGTGTCTGTACTCCCCGACACCCTGGCTACGCAGGATTTTCTTTGAAAACGTGAGGAAAAGAGACAGCAAGAGAAAGTCTGGGAGAGGTGGTGAGAAGCCGATAATGACTGAGACAGCCAGAAAAGTCCACAAATCCTGACTGACTGTCTCTCTGAATTTGTTCTACGTGTCACTCATGCCAATCAGGACTATATAGCATCCTTTCAGGGTCAGTCGCTGTCTTGTCCCACCGTCTTTTCTCTACTCCAGCAGACCTTAAAACAGGTGGCAAGTGGTAAGAAGTTACACATTGTTTGGAGAGGAAAAAAAAGGGTCAAGGTTTTCCACAAAAAGTTTGGAATGAAGGACGTGGACGAAAATGGATTTTACCATTCCTCAGTACATGTTGGATGTGTTTTGATACCTTTTTAACAAAAATCATTCCTTACTCAAAAAGGTTTAAAGCAATACTGTTTTAAAGTGTCAACATGTGCATTTGTGTTTGGCCACTGAAAATGAAATCCTGACCAGTGTTGGGTAGTAACTCATGGGACGCCGTATAAATACCACAACATTACACCGACATTCCACGTGTCTTGAGTACGAATTTTAGCTTTTTTGCGTGTCTTTTTGTAGTCATGCAAACGTCCGCAGTTCGATTCAGGTAAAAAAAACACTTAGTTAGGTGAAGAAAAAACATCATGGTTAGGCTTAAAATAAGTAAACTAAGTAAAACTAGTGCAGAAACAATGTAACTCAACTACAGAAAACACGTCACAAACGTCTAAAACGTAACTAACTAAAACAAAACATTGGTCAACAACAGTCTCAAACACGGATCTTTCTCACTTTTTATACTACATCACTAACTCTTACCATAATATTTATACACGGATGAGTTTACTTTGTAGTCAGTACAGGATACATGGCGTATAAATGACACGCGGAAACCAAGAAAGGCGTACTTATTGCACGCTAAACACATTGCGCATTATCGTACGACTTTTCGTGCGAACGGGATGGACATTCCCTCCCATCATGAGAACGCATTTTAGCCCTTTCGTGTGTCATTCGTGTGTTGCGCAGTTAGGCTGAGGCAACAAAATCACTTAGTTATGTTAAGGAAAAACATCATGGTTTGGCTTCTTTTTAAAAAGAGACTTAAACTAAGTAAAATACGTACGGAAACAACGTAGCAGAAGTACAGAAAACATGTCACAAACGTCACTAACGTAACTTTGTTGGACCCATCCACCTCCCCGCCCCCCATCAGCAGTCTCTCTCACTTTTTATTCTACGTCACTAGCTCTGAGCGTAGCATATTTATGCAGACGTGTTTACATCGCAGTCAGTACAGACTACACGGCGTACAAATGACACGACAAAAGCAAGAACGGTGTTCTTATTGCACTCAAAATTGACTTGAAAATGATTGTGTCTTTTTGTGTGTCCGGGCTGACCTCCCGAATGAAGCTCTGCAAAGCATGATGCTAAATGTTTATGGTGGCAGATGGAGATTAGCCACGGAAATATTGTTTGATTGTGTTACTATTTATCTGACTGAGAACATCCAGTAATTCCCAGCAGGGGATGGAGAGCGGTATGTTTGTACTCCGTGTCAGGCCTGAGGGTTGCCTGCTGTCTTCTTGTTGGCCACCGAGCATCTCTACTGGGGACTCGCCATGCTCGACTATAGGGACACGCCCTGCTCAAGGGCACCTTGCTGGTAATTGCAGAGTGACAGCATGTCCTGTTCCCTTTGTCTGCCCTTGTTTTCTCTTCTGGTTCTGAAAATGCAAGCCCATTCTCTGTTTGCAAGCTCTCCTTTGTGGTCATTAGACTTCCATCGCCTTCCAAAACTGTCTGAAAAATTCAACTCAACAACTTCACACCTCACCAACACATTTCTCCGACAGCGTCTCACCTTATAGTGGATAGCATTGCAGTCAGTAGTCAGTTGGCTTGGCAGTTTAGATTGTAGTCTGATGGCTCGGTACTAAAGGCATTAGCATTTAAATTCAAACCGCCTGGAGGTATCATAGATCAGAGTGTTGGATCTGCCTGTTTCCAAGTTTGGAAGAAACTTGCTCATTTTACATTGAGAGTGAAGTGTCCGAGGCCATCGGAGTGAGTTCTACACAAGGCTGAGGCATTCGGGTTTATACTGATGTGAGTCAATGCATCACATACTGGAGACGTGCATGGGGACTTTGTTTCTGTCTTCACACATCTAAACTGAATATTTGGATATGTCTTCTATATGCATGTATGGTAATTTGTGAGGATAGATCAATATTCATATCTCTATAGTCTTTGATGAAAGTTTTGGACTCATTAATATTTCAAGAGGTGGATATCCCATTTTGAAACAACACTGTTTCTGTGTTAGATTTTAATACAGAAAAGCAGCAGCATTGAGGTAGGGTAATATAAAAAATGTTCTGACTCCTAATATTATATTACCCGAGAGACGGCTGTTTACTGTGATCATAGGCAAAACAGCAATGAAGTAGGTACATGATAAGAGTACTGAGCAACCCATAACCACGGTGGAAAAAGCTCCTCAAGGGTATTATAGTTCTTACATAATAGTTTCCATGTACTGTCTGGATTCTTTGTTTCTTCAAAGAAACACATACGTATACAGTATGAGAATAAAAAAAAAAACATGAGAAAACAAGTGGGATCGCTAACTAGCTCCCAAGTTACCATAAGACACGGATGCGAGGTTGATCTTTGATCAGGGAGACGTCTCGGCTGGAAACTGTTGGGGAATTCCAGATTCATTGTTGTAGTCGCCCTTCGCAGACAGATTTAATTTAGTTCAGAAAGTCACACCAAAGCAAAAACAGTTTAGACCAATAATAGATGAAATACACATTTTGATCTGTACTGATTCATTGGGACAACGTCTGTTGGCTTCCCCTTTTCCTTTCCTCCCAAGGAGGAATTCTGGTCTTTAGTCAAGCATCATTGCGCTGTCACAGATCAGTCTCAGCTCTTTTTTTTTTCTGTCAAGCTCATTCATTCATTTTCACACAAAGCTTCACTAAAGTGTCCCAGATAATTACGGTTACATATGTGGCTTTTGTTTTAAGGTGTGGAATCAAGGCTCCGTGTTGAGTTATTCCTATTGGCAGCCTGTCTCCTCGCCTGGTGAGTCAATCAATCTGGGTCTGTCTCTTTGTTAACAAGTCCTATTTCTGTGTGTGTGCTTACTAAGAGAGGTTGAGAGATGCAAAGAAAAGCTGAAAAAAGAGGGGGAAATAAAACGAGGGACAAGAAGAGACAGTGAGGGGTGAAAAGAGAAAAAAGAAGATATAAAAACAAAAGCTTTTTTTACGTTATGGCAGCCTCAACAGCAACTGGGCTGAACACAACCAAGACACAGGTACAAATTAAAATATGTTTCTTATACTCTTTTTTCCCATATAATTAGTGCATATATGTGAGGTTTTAAACACGGGAAGATCTGCTAATGATAGGCGATGGACTCCTTTCATAATGCCAGAAAACAATTATGCCATTCTGTTGTTTTTTTTTTTCCGTCGAGTTTGAATGAAGTGTGTTTTACAATGATCAGCGAGGTGAAATTACTGTTTTTGTCAATGGAGTCTGGTGGCTTTGAGGAGGAGGGTATAATGGCTGTTTCTTTTCACATCTAACTCAAATCAACTCAAAGTGAATTAAGTGTTTAATTTAAGCGAGGTAAAATGCAGCCCGGTTGCACGAAAAGGCGTTATGAATGACACGGTCATTTGCAAGGCATTTAGTGAGCAATATGAACACCGTTCCTGCTTTTGGCTCGTCATTCGTACGCCTTGTAGTCTGTACTGCCTGCAACGTAAAGGCATCCGCGTAAATATGGTCAGAGCTAGTGTGGTGGAACAAAAAGTGAGAAAGGCCGCTTATGGTGGGTGGGACTTTCAACCAGGAGACCGATGTTCGTGACCGGTATTTTTGTTGTAAGTTACATCAGTGATGTCGGTGATGTATTTTCTGTACGTTGTTTCCATCTGATTTCACTACGTTTACGTACTTATTTGTAGCCCAACCATGTTGTTTTACCTAAGTGATTTTGTTGCCTAAACCTAACTATGAACATTACCATAGTTTTGTTGTGTGGCGTATAAATGACACACAAAAAGCCTAAAATGAGTCCTAATGACAATCGGATTGCCCTTGTAATGTTGTTCTATTTAAACACCTTCCTATGAGATCAGGTTGTTAAATGACTGTTGTTGGACTGTTGTCTGGTGGCTTTGAGGAGAGCATACTAATTGTAGGTTTTATATATTAATAAATTATAATAATTGTCCAAATCCCTGTTCATTTGATTTATTATATATTCACTTCAACGTGCGTCACATAGCATCACGCTAGAAAAAAAAGGATGAAAATTAGCATGTCCACCTGGGTGTCATGTTTCCATCACTGCCAATTGGAGCTGGTGCCGATAAATACCCGTGACTACTGAAGAGTCATTTGTCCCGGGAATGAATGCTGATTGTTATCTTTCACACTGAAGACAAAAGCCAGATGTTAGTGGGTGTTAGTGGGTGTTAGTGGGTTCTTTGTCCTGTTCACTTATACATCTACACAGTGCCAGATCTGATCGTGACTTGTGTCCACAACTAAACCTCTTCTTCATCCTCTTTTGGTCAACAAATAACACAATTGTTATTGTGGAGTTATTTAAATGTAAATGCAGGTCACTCTGATTGTTTCATCGCGTCAATCCAACGTTTTTTGATGTTGGTTCAGTCAGATTTTCCATTCGTGGCTATCACAGAGGACGCAAAAAACATCATTTCCTGTTATCTAAAGAAAAAAGATGAACACAGAATGCTCGAGACAAGAAATATACAACAATGTTATGAATTTGGTTAAGCCTTGAACACTATTGTTATATTACTTTGTTCCAAAGGAACCATAAACCCACTTTGCTATCAACAAAGCGGCGGGGCTTCAAAATGCAATCACAAACACAGAGTATTAAAGCCAATAGAGTCATTTAACACTCTGAATAAACAGACACTTAACAGGAGATAATTACTGAAAAGGCCCTGTGTGTGTTGTAACACTGCTTAGTAAGGTGTGCATTGACAGGCCCAGTGAAACACACTCATTTAGGTGCAGCATGTAGTAAATCAGATGGTGTGGTGATAAGCCACTGTCAGTTGCCTTATTTGTTTCATAATAGGATGCATGAACAACCATAAAACAAAGCTGTTTACTACTGTGAATGAATTCTGGGTCCAGGGGCACGCCATTTTTCTCAGGCAGGTTCTGAGTTGCCTGCCGATCGGCGTCCCCCGAGATTTCAGTGACAAAACCTAACGAGGCGTTTTATAGTTAAGTCAGAAGTCACCTTTTTAAAAGTCACTTTGTCTCAATGAGAAACAAAATAAATAGAAAATATCCCAATAGCATGATATTGAAAGATAGTTTTCTGTGTTTGTACAGTTTTCAGAGAGCCCTGCCATGACAGCACACACAGCTCAACACAAATGCCTCATCCCTCCGTATCACGCATTCAAACCTGTCAAATGTCCTATCACCCCCACCCCATCCCTACAGACGCACATAAAACACACGCTCACATGCATGCTCGACAGCTGTCAGAGTCCTTGTCATGCAGACCCACACGTTACAAACCCATGCATAAACATACACATGTTCACGCACAGCTGACACTGTCAGAAACCTCGTCATACACGCCCACACAGTCTGTCTCAGTCACAGACACACACACACTGACACAGATGTGTGTGTGTAGACAGTGACTTCCAACCGTCAGCTTTGGTGCCTCATGTTCCTGATGTGCTCTATTGCTAACAAGGTTTCATAATCAGACCTGGAGCATCTACTCTTTAAAGGGACTCTCTGTAAGAATCAGAATTGTCTTGTTAACAGCGACACCTAAAGTCAGCGTCCTGTTGCTGGCGCTTGTGCTCGCTCTACATAGACACGAACGAGCATCGCTCAACACAGTGAGGAGACACACGTCAGCTAAAAGCACAATATTACTCTATATTTCAGGTGCTTGCAGTAATGTTAGCTGACCAGACGAAGGTCTCTCCATGAATCAATGCTGATCCTAGTGTTGGCTTTTTCTGCCAAACCCCTGTTCTCTCCGACCACGGTCAGAGAGAACAGGGGAGACACCGGAGTTTTGGTCGGAGACGATAGCGTTTCTCTCTGCGAAGCCCCGTCACTTCACAAGACACGGGAAACCTCTGTTGGTCTGGAGGAGCTGCAGCAGTTATTTCTGCACCATCGTCCACTGTACATTCACTAGATATTCTCAAAGCTAAACTAACTCTCCTGCAGTGTGGAGTGTGCAGCATGCACGTGAGAGGTGGAGCGAGAGAGCGAGCGGGAACGAGTGCGGTGTGTGAGTGAAGACAAAATTTTAGTGTCTGAATTGCAAAGAAATTTGAGCAAACTTTGATAAATAGAGATCTCAACGTCACGTCCCTTGATTTAAGTATTTCATACTTTGTGATAATCCAAACAAAACAGCCCTCTTTCCAAGTATCTCACCTGCCTTATAGTACTGTTCTCATTTTTACTGAATATTTCAGAAAGAAGCCAACGGTGCATTTAACATGCAGGCTGCATCTGGCTTTGTGAGGTGATATTATACTACCCACAGTATTTAAATTCCTGTGCTTCAGGGTACGAGGAGGCACGTTGGACATTTACTCAATGCATCAAGCTCTCGGATTTGACTCGCAAAGTCATTGATAGGAAGGTGGCTACCAGTGAGTGAAACTACTGGCCTCTAGGTAAAACAGATAAATCGTGAATATCTAAAACAAAACTTGAGGAAATACACAGAGAAATGAAATCTCAGGGGGCTGGATTCAGGCAGAGGTTTGACCCAGATCTAATAGGTTTTAAAATGTCTTTTAGTTCTCTTTCAACAAACTCTGGCTGTTATCAACGAGGTAGAAAAGAAAAAAACTGGAATATTTAAAACTGAATAGCCTTCAGCTTTCTTTCAGTCCACAGACTTATTTATGATAGCATATTGGTGTTACATTCTGGGAATTACACCAGAAGGTATTTGAAACAGAGATATTTCATTTTACACAGTTGTTCTTCTATTATAGGTTTGTTCTTAGAGCAAGATTCAACAATGATCTGTAATTTCACAGTTTTATTATCCGCTAGCTGCCCGGGGTTTATGCAATCAGGGCTAGTTGATGCACACGCCCCAGTAACCGGAGTGACACCGCTGATCAATATCAAGAAACACGGCTCACAACTGTGCAAATTAAAACAAGTGTGCTCTAGTCAGACTAACTTTCTGCTGTGAGGTCGTCTGCATGAAAGTAACCAAGGCCAGCGACGCCAGAATGATTTTTGAAGTGGAGGGATATCTACAGGAGTGGGCCATGTGGGATTCCCACAGGATTGTGTGAGGCTGCGGTGGGTGGACCTTGGACCCTACCGAGGTTGGGGTCTTGTGGTACATGTTGTGCAAGTTAAATGCATCAAACTGGTGTACTTTGAGAGCTAATTTAAAAGGCTAGATCTATAAAGAACTTGACTCTCTAGTAAACAATGTAATCATAAAAACATTGGTTTTATAGATATGAATGGTGATGACATGGCAACGAGTCTGTAGAGTTTCTAATCCGATTTAACACCAACGACATTACACCGCTTGCACAGTTAACATGCTGCTTTTTATTCCTACACTTCCCGTAACATACAGGCACCACATCACGTGTCTGGTTCACCTTGATCTCGTGGAGGTGACGTACACTACAGAGTCATACTCACAAAGCATAGCAAACGAGACGGGTCTGTGTTTCAAGACAGGTCAGGTGTGTTGTCGAAATCGCCGGAGATCACGTACTGAGGACAGTCCGCTCCGTCCCTCCCTGCAGGGAGAGAGGGCGCAACGAGTCCTTGGCTGGGAAGTGGCGAGCTCCGGACGAGGGATGCTGCAAAGCTCACAGCCTTTTTCATTTGAATTAGGCTACACAATGGTTGATTATGATTGGATAAAATTCATGTTTATGTAACATGTTAGACGCCATTGATATTATCGTCAACGTTCTATGAGCGTATTACCAGGCTTCGACGCTACAACTTTATTACCATAACATCTGCGAGAGGGGGGACAAAAAGTCTCCATGTAACCCTTATTTCATCCCCAGTGCCTGAGACACAGTAAGCTACATTATTTTATACTAAACTCTCGGAGTAAAGTGCCCTAAATCAGACGGATCTTGGGCTCTTTAGAGGTCCTCACACTATTCTGGAAACCCTTCAAAAACTGTCCTCCAACCCATACTGGGTCCTGATTCATAGTCTTAGAAAGCTGCAGCCATCAGCCCTTTGGTGAAAGTTACTTCAGCACTGCTGTTGTCTCTTTTTAGGGGGTGGTAAAGTCAGTTGTGGGCATTTGACATTTTTAGGGAGACACACTTCAGATGTTGACCTTAAAATGAGATCATTAGCCAGAATGAGACAACCACTTTAGCCCCAGCTATTTCTTCTTCTGCAGTCTTTATCTTTTATCTCCTCACTTGCTCTTTCACTAACCTTTTTCTCTTCTCCCCGGCTCTTTTCTAACCTATATATATTCCCTATCCTATTTCTCCCTACCTCTTCTCATGCGCCCTTTGCTCTGTTGTCTTAATGTTTTGTGGTTAGTGCTGAGAAGAAGAAGAAAGAGTTTAGGCCTGGGTTTCTTTTGGTTCAGTGCCATATAGGAGGAGAACGCTGAGACGGGCAGACGGTGGTGTCGTGCCAGGAGAAGACTCGAAGGAGGGGTCAGACAGCTTTATAATAGCCGGCACTTTCGAATTAAACACATTTATAGCTCCAGTGCATGCTCTGATGTGGGTGATTAACAACGAGAAGGATTCCAAGCAGACTAGAAATGAAGTGTTATGGTGGCTCTAAGTGTTTCTGAACCATGTCAAATCTCTGATCAGTAGTGAGAGAAAACAGGTTTTTTGTAAATTGCCTTGCTGATAACTCATCACAGTAATTTCATGCTTTTAATGTCAGGCCACTGACTTGCATTTCTTCTGAAGGTGTGCTCTATAAGCCAACACCATCTGCATATTATACACAGCACCAGTACTTATGTGCTGTAACTGTTGGTTGTGTAATCACAGGCGGAGAGCTTTAATGGAGCTGTGAAGACTTAACCGTTTATCTTAAAATAAATACGTCTATATGTCCATGCAGAGCCGGTCTGAATGAGTTTTAAAACTGCAGCGTTTGGATGTATTGAATATGTTATTGGATATGTATGAACACATTAAATGCACCAAAGACAAATACATGCATACAAAATGCTCACTGGTAAATATTATACACTTCTAATCTGCCGTTATTGAACTGAATCATACTACATTTATGACAAACAAGTGATGTTCGATTTTTCCCTGCGGCAGCAATTAATTATACCAGAGGCTAGTGGAACTCATTATGACATTTTATTTATTTATTTATTTAAATCTCCTTTATCAATACCGCCTACTGCCTGTTTCCTCTTCACCATTTTTCTCCAGTAATGTCCAAAATGTGAAAAACAGGCCATCAAAAAATGATTGAGAGCACAGCATGTTGCCACAAAAACATTGTGAGTCATCTAAGTGCCAACACTTGAAAATATTTCACCTGACTAGACACACTAATTATGACCTCCAGGTGATGATTTCTCTCCTAAGTTGGCGTACAGCAGTTTCGAAAAGAGCACTTCATTTCTACTTCCGTTTCTCCGAAGCAGTTTGTTTGAACTCTGAACATTAAACATCACAGTCAGGGACTAAAGCTATATCTGCTCTTTCCTTCTCTCGTCTTGGATTCTTCATCTCAGCTGAACTAACCGCTGAGCACAATCTCTTCTTCCTCTTCTTCAATCAACCAAACTTTATTCCCGGACAACAGCGACTGCGTTCCCATTAATTGCAGAGTTGAACGAATCATTATGAAAGAAAATCAAATGCTCCATTATATTGTCCTGGTGCTTGGTAATTTTAATCAGCTCAAAAAGAAGAAGAATATCTTGGTGGAGCTGGATAATGGATATATTTTAGAATAAATTAAAGCATTTTTCAAGACCTAACCCTTGGGAAAAAAATGCCTAAAATAAAGTACCCAAAATGAGGCTTATATGCATAGAGTATATCTGGTCTCCTTCGAAAGATAAGAAGCTAAGGGATATCAATCCATTGTAAGTAAACTAAAATATATTTCCTTTTCAGAGAAAATAAAGAAAATCCTCACCTAAAATATTATTTCAAAGGCAATATTACCATTATAACCAAGATCCCATAGATAATGATGCACTGAATATATTCTACTACTCTTTACTTCAACTGGGACTGTAATTGGATTTGATTAAAATACACTTAAATACACTATTTATGATAAACTCAGGCATTCTCTCAATGTTTAGTATTTACGTGTTGACTGCTTACTGGGAGTTTCACTTCAAAACACTAAATATTTTCATATAGCGATAAATATAATACTAACTTTATTTACACTCACCGGCCACTTTATTAGGTACACCTTGCTAGTACCGGGTGGTCTTCATCTGCTTCAAGGTTGGACGTGTTGTGCGTTCAGAGATGGTATTCTGCATACCTTGGTTGTAACGAGTGGTTATTTGAGTTACTGTTGCCTTTCTATCATCTCCAACCACTCTGCCCATTCTCCTCTGACCTCTGACATCAACAAGGCATTTCCGTCCACACAACCCCCGCTCACTGGATCTGTTCTCTTGTTGGGACCATTCTCTGTAAACCCTAGAGATGGTTGTGTGTGAAAATCCCAGTAGATCAGCAGTTTTTGAAATACTCAGACCAGCCCGTCTGGCACCAACAACCATGCCACGTTCAAAGACACTTAAATCCCGTTTCTTCCCCATTCTGATGCTCGGTTTGAACTTCAGCAAGTCGTCTTCACCACGTCTAGATGCCTAAATGCATTGAGTTGCTGCCATGTGATTGGCTGATTAGCTATTTGTGTTAACAAGCAATTGAACAGGTGTGCCTAATAAAGTGGCCGGTGAGTGTATATAGCACCTTGATTTTTTAAAGCCTGTAAACAGAGCCATGACGAGGTGCAGCAGTGTATTTTTCTCTCAGAACACTTGAATTACAATATGCTGAAAGGTTATTATGGATGTGTTGCCTAATGATGCCAACAGCGTGTTGCCTACTATAGCTTTAATACCGAGCATGTTATTGTAGACTGACGAGAAAACGATCCGGGATCTTTTGAGCACAAAGTTGCCTGTATATTAACAAAGTTTATATTTGTAGGACTTTATTGTTAAAATACTTTGTAATAGGACAGCGTCTGGAAAACATACAGCTTGTTTATGGATTCTGCAAGTCCTCATGTTTTCAAAAAACTAAAACATGCATATCATCTACAAAAAGATCAGCTTACATCGCAACTTATTGTTCCTACACCACGGGGGTCGACCCGGTACCGGCCCATCGGCTTAAGGAGTTTTAATGTGTGTGTGAATGTATACAGTAGTATGTGTGCATTCTTCAGCTTTCCAGCTTCGGAGGGTGTGTGAATGTGTGTGTGTGTGTGTGTGTGTGTGTGTGTGTGTGTGTGACAAGGCAATAAGAATAATGTGTGTACATGTATAAATGTGCGTGTGTGTGTAACTGCTTTTATGTGCTTGCGCCTGTGTGTCCTAAATTATTTCCCAACTTGATTATTGTGCTTTTTTGTTTTCTCTTTTTTTTTTACTAAACTACATATTTCCCCACAGACCATTTCTGATGCCCATAAAATGATGTTTGTTTAGCGCGTTTGGGATATGACTGTATGTGACTGAGAGTAGGCTGGTGCATGCTGGGATATGAATGGGTGTGATTTGGACAGAAGGCGGTGGGAGTTAGTGTCTCGTTAATTTTCATGCTTCATTGCTTTGTTTTGTTATGAGGCATCTCAGCTCGGCTCACATGTGCACTTACATCTCAGTGGCGGGAAATCATTCTGTAAGATGAGATGATTATTATCGCTTCACATGTAAACGGGGGATTCTTCCACTTTATTAACTCAGGATTCAACTCAACAGATCCGTTCTCCCAGTGAGCCCTCGTGGTTCTGTCTGTTTACATCAACGCCGTGTTATAGGAAGCTATTTAAACCCGCTTAAAAGTTACATTTGAAATACAAATTCTGATTCAATTCATTGTCAGTGGACAGCACATGTACTAAGACAATAAAGGATAGAGCAGCCGTTATTATACACCTCACACATAAACCTGTACAGTATGTACCAGAAGAGTATATAATAGCAAAAATCATATATGTTGAAAAAAAGAAATCCATCCATCCATTTTGCTCCGCTTGTTTGGATCACAATGGCAACAGGCCAACAAGCATGGCAGCCTAGACATCCGTCTCCCTGGCCACATCCTCCAGCATTTCCTGAGGGATCCCGAGCCGCTCCCAGGCCAGATGGGATTTGTAATCCCTTTAGTGTGTTCCGGGTCTGCCCCGAGGTCTCCTCCCAGCTGGATGTGCCCAGAATACCTTTAGGGAAGCATCCTAATCAGACGCCAAAATTACCGCTCTTTTCAAAACGAACTGGCAATAGTTCTACTTCGACCTCCTTCCAGACCAGACCAGACCAACCTGATCAACCTGTCTCTAAAGGTGAGCCCAGCCAGTCCATGAAGGGAACTAAGGCCCCGTTCAGACCTAGCATTAACATGAGTGATCCGAACACAAGTGGACAGCTTTAAGTTCGTCTGTTCACACCTGGTATTAGGATGCGTCTCCACATCTTGAGTGGCCACTTTTGATCTGATCTCACTTCCCCGCTCTATATGCAAATCAACACGTAGTAAACACACGGCTAACACAGCAGCCGTTGTGACTGTAGTATGTCAGTAGTAATATTCTACATGTTTGTGAATTCAGGTACATTTTATTAACATAAAAATAAAAGATGATTGTACCGGCGGTCCCCGGAGACCTCTCTGCAGGCCCAACCTTTACATTCTGGAGGGAAAACAGACGCTAACACTGCATTTATACGATACCTATCAGTCCTTGCGGAGCACCTGAGGCTAAAACTGGAGCTAACTCTACCTGACGTCCACTGAAGTCTAAAATATAAACATTGGTAAAATGTAAATTACAATACCAAATTTGTGTTAGTCTCAAAATAAGTCAGCAAAATATTCCTGGTGTATCTGGTAACGTTAACGGTCGACAACAGCTGAACTAAACTAAACAACAAAACAGCTTTACAACTAAAACCATACTGAGCTAACGTTAAGTCCTCAACATACATCATTTTGGTTAGACATTAATTGTTGATTTTCTTTTCCACAGAAGTTTGAGAAAAGTTTCTCCACATCCAAAATTTGAACTAATCTTTGCCGTGTGTGATGGTCTCTGCCTCTTCCAACTTTGGCGCTAGCGGAGGTTCTTGTTCCCACAATGCAATGCATATTTAAAAATACCGGTAAAACTCCTGTGAAAAATCACCTCTGAATCACCTCTGGATGTGGTCTGAAAGATCAGATCTCAATGTGTCCTCAATGCTGCTCGAGTGCATTCACACCTGTCCTTACAGCTGTCCAGGTCTGAACAGGACCTGAAGAAGTTTAGCTGTATCTGCGATCTCATTCTCTTGGCTGGTCAGTGCCCAAAGCTCATGACCAAATCAGACTTACTGTAACTCCCTCTTCACCATGACAGTCCAGTGCAGAATCCACATTACTACAGAAGCAGCACCAATCCGCTTGTCAATATCACGCTCCATTTCACCCTCACTTAAGAACAAGACTCGTAGATACTTGAACCCCTTCTCTCGGGGCGATGACTCACTGTGCCATTTTTCCGGCAGACTACCGTGGACTCAGTCTTGAGGTGCCGACGCTACTTGACACTCCCTAGTGCGCACTGGAAGTCACGGTCTAATGAAGCCAGCAGAACCACATCATCCAGTATGTTAATTGCACATCAAGGGGATGTGGCTGAGATGTGACACATCATTTCAGTAAAGAAAAAAAAAAACAGCTGTGGTGGAAGAAGCTGTTCTTGATGAGTGTTTTACGGATTACGTCAATAACAGCTCTACAAGAAAGCAAACAATAAATGTGAAAGCCATGCATTGTAACCGACACTGTGGTTCTACACACACACACAGCTGAGATTACTCAATGCAGGGGTGAATTCATTCTGCCGATGGCGTCCAGAATCCCCTTAACTGTTCAGGGGATTCTCATACAACAGTTCGTATGATATCTTACGAAAAAGTTATTCCTCCTTTTTCGTTCATTGTCCTACGAATGTCCAACAACTGGTGCCAGTTTCCGCTCATGTTCAGAGGAAACAACTTGATATAGGCTTCAGAAAAGATTATTGTTTGGCTTAAAATAACACCTGTAGTGGCGTTACTTAAATCCGCAAGTTACGTGATAAATAAATCAACGTTGACTTCTGATTTCACCCGGGACACAAACGCCAGTCTCCTGGGTGAAAGTTTGGTACTTTTAGCCCCACCCATCCGCCCTGACCTCCTTATGCAGCGTTTGCCGCTTTTTATACAGTGTTCCCTGGTTGACAATAGATTTCATACACATTGATTCCATGGGATATACACAAATTATAGTGCATTACTTTTCGTAGGTTTTAACAGTGAAGACCAGCCTGAACTGTTCAGACTGCACGACACGGCTCTCAGTTGTGGAATATTCCTGTATACCAATGGCCTCTTGGAGGAAGGTACCAGCTTCCTCCTCTGCTGCGTTCTCTGCAGAAGGACTTTCCAGTGATGGTTAAAACTAAATAGTGAATATCATCTTCCTCCCTACACCACTGCTGGATTCCTCTGTCCTGGCCTGACCCTACGATGCTGTGGCCTCCAGAGATCAGTGATGTAGGACGTTGCTGCTCGCCCCTCTTTTGGGAGCTCATAGCGGCTGTGTAGTACATGAAAATTTCAGTGAGCTGCTCCAGCTGGTGGGGAGTAGTCAAAAGAGAAAAGCCTGTGTGAGGAACAATACAAACTGGGTCTGAGTGGGTTCTGCTAATTTACCGTCTCCTGACATTCTTTGGTATGCACATGTAGATAATACAAGTAGATTTGAGTAATGCATGCATAATAAATTGGAAGTACAATGATGATGTCATAACCCCAGTTATGACATCATCCACCCTCGTCTGCTGTCATGCATCAGCAGCTCTTGTTCGTTCTCATTCACTCCAGAAACAAAACAAACAGGATTGCAGTGTGATAGTATCACATATTAGAATGAAATTGACATTTTGTACCATCATTATTTGGTGTAGTAAAGTTGTTTTTACACATTCAGATAATGGTTTTATGTAAATGGGTAAAATGCAGTTTAGGAAACAGTAACTCCAAACAAAAGCTCCATAAATGCCACAGAAGATCATCTGCCACACCACTGCCGTGGTGGTTTTTATGTTTGCAGCTGCACGCGTACACACTTTATGTCCACATCATTGTGTGTACATCAAAGGAGGTTATATTTCAGCCATTAGACTCAGCCCATAAAATAGAACCCAATAGCTATGATGTTACTCTCCTCAATGCCCTTCAATCACCTGTTTGACAGACCAGCTCATGGCGTGGTGATGGTGACACACAGCAGCAGCATGAAGCAACAACTGCTCAGACTGGTATCTTTAACTTTGATTTTCACAAGTTTTCAGGCAGCTTGCTGAGAAATAAGTAACAAACTATTAAAATCATTCATCCTAAAAGTTCCATTATTGAGGTCACATGAGTTAAAGTAGTACTTACTGCATGTGGAGAAATCGATTTTAAAGTTCATGGCTTATCACAAATATGAATCATTAATGCAGAAATGAACTGCAATTTTCAGTTGAATTACATTTTGTTCCAAAATGAGAGGCTATCAGAAGGTGACACCCATCTTTACTATATGAACAAGTAAAACTAATTATGTTGCTTGAAATGGCAGGGGAGTCCTAATGGTAATAATTAAAGATTATCCATGTAGTGGAAGGCATCGTGTTACCACCCGTGATGCTCATGCTGCCTGTCCCTGATTGGGGTTCCCTTACACATCATCGCAGTTTGTATGAGGAAGCTGCCTTGTCTTCCTTAAAAATCCATATAGAACATTTGTTATTAAACAAATTATTAATAAACAAACTTCCTCCTTATCTATGTTCTCTACTGACACCTAGAACTAGCAGTAGCTGCAACCTTCCATCATGCAAACACATTACAGTACGTACGTCATCCCTCGAACCGACACCGTCACAGGTTAAAGTACGTTTTTGCATCCTCATCTCGGTTTGAGCTACAGAGTGATTTTAAAGTAGATTATTTAATAAGCCTGCAATATTTTCAAATCATGAGAAAGGACTATTTGAACACTGAATGCAACCCTGTTAATTCATTGGTTGATGCAATTTGCTGTTTTGTTTTAAGTCTGTTGTTTGTGCTTTTATATGACACTTGTATGCTGACGTTTTAGCCAGGACTCCCTTGAAAAAGAGATTTTAAATCTCAATGGGAATACCGTGGAAAAGGAAAGGTTAAATAGAAGGAAAAAAATGCCAAAGTAATACCTAAACAGAGACCGATATGTGGGGTCTAACCTCGCCAGAATCTTTTTGTGGCGCAGGATACGTTGAATATCAACATTTCTGAACCAAAAATGTATTTCATGTCAGTCTCGTATCACGTTTGCAGAAACATACAATGCCACGTAGTTAACGTTGTGAAACAATTGGTTAGGTTTAGGCAACAAAACTACTTGGTTAAGGTATGAAAGAAGATCATGGTTTGCGTTCAAATAATATCATAACGACTGTAACAACGTAATAACTGTAATAAATAAATAGCAGCCACATTTAGTGGACTTGTTGCATTACGTAATAAGTGAAAGACAACATTTACTTTTTAACGCAGGACATCAACAGTGGTCTCCTGGCTGAAAGTCTCAGTGGACTTTCCCGGTTGTTATACTCATTATATATTACACCACGTAACTTACGTACACTAACTAACTACAACACTTGCACTGAGCGTCGCTCTTTGTACTGTATCACTTGCTCTGACCAAATTAAAAAACATAAACATTTAATGTGTGCGTGGTTAGCAGAAAACGTACAAGGCCAACATCTCTTCCTGGCGACTGGGCTGACGGGGCCACACATACAGTCCCCTCCAAAACTACTGGAACATCTGGGAAACAAGGTGGAGGTAATGTCACGGTTTGGGCTTGCATGGCTTCTTCTGGGACGGGCTCATTGATCTTCACTGATGATGTAACACACGATGGCAGCAGCAAAATGAACTCAGAAGTCTACAGAAACATTTCGTCTGCAAATTTAAAGAGAGATGCAACCAAACTGATCGGGAGATCCTTCATCATGCAGCGAGACAACGACCCAAAACACACTGCCAAAACAACCAAGGAGTTCATCAGGGGAAAGAAGTGGAAGGGTTTAGACTGGCCAAGTCAAACTTCAGACTTAAACCCTATTGTGCATGCATTGTACCTGCTAAAGAAAAATTGGAGGGAGAAACCCCCCCGAAACAAACATCAAATTAAAGAGGCTGCGGTGAAAGCCTGGAAAAGCATCACAAAAGAAGAATTCAAAAGTTTGGTGATGTCAATGGGTTGCAGGCTTGATGCAGTTAATGCAAGCAAAGGATTTGCAACTAAATATTAAGTATTATTCATTTTAATCTATTTCAAGTCTATCTGTTCCTGTGCTTTTGCTCACTTATACAAATGTGGTGCTCATTACAAACGATGCTATCTTCTCAGTTGTGTAACAGATCTAGATGTAAATACCTGGAAATAGAAGCTGAAATCCTGATCTCTTGTCTCATATTCATCTTTTGATGTCAAACCCAAATGTTTTCACAACAAAAATGAAGAAATTGTCCTCGCTGCTCCAATAGTTTTGGAGGGGACTGTATCTCATATGCAAGCCATGAATTAATACTGCAGCATAGTGGCATCAAAAATGTCATAACACACTTCAATACAAATGTTTTCCAATGGAATTAATTAAAACACATTCTGTTCAGTTTTATGCAATCTGTCCAGTCTAAGTACTGAACTGATTAATATCCTCCAATGGAAATAAATATAAAGTTTATGATTGCTTTTTCGCACACAGAGAGACAAAAGTTGATGTTGTTGTTTAAGTAGCCTACACTGTTGATTTATTGTTGCTGGATTCATTTTCAATTAGCGGGCTGTCACTTTGACGGGCGCTGTTTCACTTACTGACCTTTCTGTGTGTAGGTTGGTTCCAATTAAGACAATATTTGATCAAACATAAATATTTCAGAATTAATGTCAGCAAGAATGGGTTTGACAAATCCTGTTTTATTATGCTTGCAGTGATTGGCTGTGAGCAAAACTATACAAATACTGGATTATTTCGGTCGACACCTTAAAAGGCATTGAGTACCGATACCCAGCCCTAGTGCTGCAGAGCATCACTTCTGTGTGTCCACAGCCTTCATTGGGTCCCACACATACTGTACATCCAGTAGACATCACCTGGCTTGTTTGTTGTGCTTTAATGTCACCTCAACAACCAGACTCTTGGGTGTAAAGTATCGTAGCATTAATCTTTCTCACTCTCCTCACCAAGGAGCAAACATGATCTCAGTGCTGAAACACATTGTAAGAAGGAGGCCAAGCCAGGTAGTGTTATAATGAGTTTATAAAGACTAAATACTCTCACTAATAAAGCCCTTGTAATGCAGCGGAGATATGGCCGTCACAGAAAGCGTCGTCCACAACACAGTCTGAGCCTGCTGAACTATGTTCCACAAATCAGGTTATTCCAGCTCTTTTCTTATAATGTGACACCTCTCAGCTTACTCTCTGTGAAACAGAATAAGAGGGACAGAGGCACACACACTTGGGTAAGTCTGGACACACACACTTGATCTCTTTGAAATGCACACACACTCCATGCAGGCGGCGGCTAAGCCTGGTTGGGACTTGGCGGGTTGCGATACGGCGGCTTTATCCGATTCCAGCCTTATCTTAAAAGTGCGTGTGAGTGAGTGCGGCTGTGTTTGTGACTGATATATTTATGTTTTTTTTTTTATGTGCATGACTCCCATTGTGCCGCCTCATTCGGTGCATTTTCATCTAGATGTGTAGTTTAGTATTTGAGGGTGTTTGCTTGCACAGTAGCCTAATAATTTAGACCTTAGTGGTTTCAAAATGCATGGCAGGACCTCATTGTCAGCCCTGACATAAAAATATGACATATCAATAGAAGGTGAAGAGCGCGGGAGTCTAATCAATAGTCCAATTACATCAGTAAATGTCACACTTTTACTGTCTGTGAGTGTCTAGACTAGAATAAAAGCTTCATTCCTCCATGTAAAAACATCCATTTACACCTCGCCACACCTCTCAGCGATGCCAGGGGGGTCCGAGGGAAAACAGACTTGAAGCTCTCAGCTAAAGAGCTTTCAGACATATTTTAAGTGAGATGTAGTCAAAATGTGCCAAATAATAATAAAGACGCAGTGTGAGTTATTGTTTTCTCCCTTTACGGCCTTTACGCATCGGGGGTGTGACGCATAAACAACACAAAAATGCAAAATACTCGCCGCAAATATTATATGTCTACGGCTTTTATTGTGAAAGGTAAGAAAACAAGGAGTGGATCTGGTCTGCGCTGCCTTTTTCAAGGTAGAAAGGAGTAATGTCTTGTAACGTCTTGGTTCGGACTACAGAGCCTTCGTGTTGTTGCTTCATAAATATAGACGCCACTCATCCGGATCCGTGATTGGTTGACGTTTTTATTTGTGGTGCGGAAAGTAAAGGCCTTAACCTGGAATTCTGCAAAATGCACAGCTATATCGCAGTACATCGTTACACGTTTCTGTCCAGGCTTTCTCTTAGCGCTACAGTATGTATGGACTGTATGTGACGAGTCTTACTCCTGAAAGAAGTGCTCACTTAACGGTAAACTCCCTCTTGTGGCCAAAGGGAGCAACACCTCATGTCTTCATTATGTACTACTGTATGCCTGAGTGCAGAGAACCGTAGCACAGTGACACACAGTGACACAACATAAAACAATACATCACGGTAACACTGGCAACCAGCAGGAAGTAGAGCAAAACAAGGGGCTTTACCTGGCAATAAAACACAATAGATTACAGGAAACTGTCCTGGTAAGACAGGTGATGATATCAGAAACACAAGGCTGAGACTTAAATATAGAAGGAAGGTCTTTAACACTAGGAATCAACTGGGAATAATATCACTGGGACGCTCACTAACACAGCAGACAAAGGGGAGCACACAGACTAAATACACGAGGGAGGACGGGTGATTAGGGTCAGGTGAAACTCATCAGGGCGGGTAGGTCAACACAAAGGTAGGACACACACAAGAGCAGGAAGTGAAGTATCTGGATCGAGAGACAACCAAAATAAAACAGGAAATAACTGAAAACTGGAAACAAGGAAAACATAACCAGGACGTAACAATATTTTAGTTTATCAGGACATTATAACACGAACTCTGCATTTACCTATGCCATGGTGCTATAATGAAATGGAATAAAATAGACAATATACTGTATAGGGGTGGGCCGGCTTCTTCTATGAACTTTGAACTTCCTGTCCTCACAAATGGATGAATACAGTACTTCTGTTTGTCACACCCCTGACGTCTATTTGGAGCATACTGAGCATGCAGACACACACAGAAGTATAATGTGCTGCAGAAATGGTTTAGGAAGTTTATTTAGATATTTTGACACTTTTTGCTGTGATAATCCAATCTGATGCCGTTTCAAGCCATTGAAAACATTGACCTGGTCAGACTGGTTACATCTCTATCTAATGCCAGCCCTCCAGTAATAATCACAGTGTCAAGACTAAAGTCAAACCTCTGTCAGTTATCCGATGGATCTCCATTATGGCGACAACTGTGAAGTCTATGAGGGCTTATAACAGTGGGGAGGGAGGGGGAGAGGAAGGGAGGAAAGAGACAGAGGAATTTGGACGGGGTGGGGGAGGTATAAACCTGGTCACCAGCTGTGCGCCGGTGTTTATTTAGCCAGAGCTGCCGAGTCGTGGTGAAGACAGACTGAAAGACGGAGACAGAAAGTTGTGACTGGAGGGAGGACGGGATGGAGGCAGGGTTTATTAAGGTACTGTCGGAGGAATGGGCCTCAAGGGAGGAAAGGGATGGGATGGAGGGAGGGATGGAGGGATAAAGAAAATGAACATGACTGGGACAGAGAAGGATAAAAAGAGAGCGGGAGGGAAGAATGACGGGACGGAGAGAAAGGAAAACAAGAACAGGAGACTATGAAAATGGGAGGCGGGGAGGCCAGACTGGGCATGTGAAAGGCAGTCTTTGTTTGATGCACGCTTGAGGAAAGCTAAAAATATACTGCTAATACCGTCTGGACACCCCGCTGCTTCCTCTGCACCCACCGCCAGTGTGTGTGTGTGTGTGTGTGTGTGTGTGTGTGTGTTATGGATCATGTTTCTCCATGGTTAAGATTTAGGATTAACCTCAGAGGTCAAGTCCTCACCTCTCTGCACAACCCACCCTCAACTGACACACATATTTCAACACCCACACAGATGCACACCCATTATAGCAAAGTATGCACACACACACACACACACACACGGACACACACACACGGACACACACACACACACACACACACACACACACACACACACACACACACACACACACGCACGCACACACACACACACACACACAGACACACACACCCCTCTGGGCTCACTCTCTAGTTTTGAACCGTCTCTTTGAAGTGTGTCTAAATGGGAAGGATTAGTGTAATAGTCTAATGTTACAATGACATACTTCTCTCTACGACTTGCCACCGTATATCACGGCGTGCCCCCCCCCTTCCTTTCCTCTGCACCCCCGTACAACCCAGATGTCCCAGCTGCTTTAGTTTCTGGGAGTTACTGTCCCTCTGCCTCACTGAAATGGTCAAACAGATGGAGATATTAAAATGTTGGCCATCAGTTATCAGGATTTCAACACTAAAAAAAGTATCTTTTTGAACCTCTCCAGATGTCAGAGCCGAACTCCGTACTTACTGTATGTCTGTGATAATGTATGTACGTGATCCATCAATGTATTTCTGGTGATTCCTGAAATGACTGCATTGTGTTACTTTTGTGGTCTCTGTCTGATGATGGAGTCTTTTAATTTTTGTTCTGTTAGGACGTTTCTCCCTGATGCCGTTTTGAAAACTATTGGTTTTATCATGGACAACACACGTTAATCCATTATTACCATCATCATTTAATTTGTTAACCTCTTAAAAACAGCTATACTTTCATTTAAAATGCCTTAAATAACTACCCAAAAGGAATCAGGACCAGCTCCTCAACCATCAGACTTACATGCATATATTTAGTCTCATTTGAAAGATAAGAAGTGAAAGAATTTGAATAAATCATCCCCGCCTGGTAGGAAATCTTAAAGGCAGGGTTGACGATGTTCTCCAGTATCCACTATCTGTTCTATTGGTTGAAATGGTCTTGACACCCCAACAGCGATCCATTACTGATGAGCTCTGAGAAAGGACCGGAAAAGAGCCGTCATCTGTAGCTGCTGTAATCCTGCAACAACGTCTACCAATCACTGCCTCGCGGTCCGCTTGGAAAGAACCAATCAGATGCCTCCCTGCCTCCCTCCTCGTACTCTACCCTTGGCGTTCACCAGCCTGAACTCAAAGCGTGTTGTTGAGTTGAGGTCCTCTCTCCGCTCTGTGTCTGTGAAGTAGTTACGGTATGGCGGTGCTCGTGCATGTGTGTGTGTGCGGGGGGGCTTTCCAACATCGTCGACCCTATCTTTAATTTCAAAAAGCAATATCACCATTACAACCAAGATGGCATAGATAGTGATGCAACTGAATATGTTCTACTACTCTTAGACTACAACAGTCGCAGTTTTTAACAGTTTAAAACACGTGGTTAACGTTGTAAATTAAAACAAAAAAATACTACAAACCCACCTGGTTAAATGTAATAAAAAACATCATGGTTTGGTTTAAAATGACCATGTTTGTTATGTTATTAATCTTGGTCCATTTAACCACCCCGACCTCCTCCCTACGCAGACTTCCACGGACAATCACTACAAACGTAAAAAAGTAATCCGTGAAAATAACATTTCCCTCAAAACATGATTCACATTTTAGGACACTGGGCTGCTACTTGTCATCTGTAGTTTCTGTTTTTGAAGTGAAAAGTTTAAAAAGAGTGTAGACTTGTGGGAGCTTTGATCCAGTGTGTTAAAGCCAGTCTGTCCAGGTATTCTCTGCCACTCTAAATCATACTTGACCCCCTCTCGGCCCCCTGCCCTGTTACTTAGACTCTTTGGATCAGTTTTCACCGTGTCATCTGTCTTTAGTCAAAAACATATTTGAACATTTGTTTTAACACACCAAACAGTAAGTCTGTACACATAGCATTCAAAAGAATGTGATTGATGACCAATTACCATCGCTCTCTCATTCATGACTTCTTCATAATACTCCAGAGTGTTTGTCCGCAAAGTAAGTAACCATTCCAAGCAGTAAATCTTGGAGAGATTGCATTTCAAACGAGCCCTTCTCAGTCCTCTTGTGGACAATTTGACCTCCCATAACCACAGTTTAGTCTCTGTCAGTGTTTCATGTTTCCAACGATGGTTTAAGGTTCTAACACACAGCACACACTCCACGTTTGATACTGAATGGCGAACCAAAGGGAATTCAGCCCCTCTCTGTGTGAGTCATGTTGTTCTGTCTGATCCCGACATCTGCAAGAGGCCACGAGGAGAGAGGGAGAACAGAGAGGACAGGGGGAAACAAAAGCAGCCAGAGATGTGCAGCAAAATGTCTGGCAATGGAGGAAAAGGAACAAGGGATAAAAAAAAGAGGACAAATGGGAAAGATGGTGAGGAGGAGGAGGGAGGGATATACTGTCGAGGATGGGATAACTAAAAGGAGAGGAAGAAGGGAACGATAAGGGCTTGAAAGTGTGTTAGGGTTTCAGAAACATAAGGTTCAGCTCTGCAGGGGGGCTCTCTGTCTCTGCCCAGAAAATCAGCTATCCAGGGGAGAAGCCCTGAACAGATCAATAATGCACACACACACACACACACACACACACACAGAGACAAACACACACATGGTCAGGCACAATCACACACACACATGGAGACGAACACACACACGGTCAAGCACAATCACACACACGCACACAAAACCAGTCATTATCCTTCCAAGCGTTTTGAAAGCTGACCCCTTAACTGCAGCGAAATGGTTCCCTATGTAGAGCGCCTATCTTAGAAATCCCAGCAGGACCCATTTATGTATTACATGGAAATAGTCAGTCAGTCATCATAGGGATGGATTTAAATGGAATAAATAGTGCACATGAGCACGGCAGAAAAGCTCTCAGAGAAAGGAGGAGTGAACATTTCAGAAATATCCGCTCTGCAGTACTGAAACCATGTAATCAGCCTTCAGTGAAAAGATCCTTTTATCCCTGTTTGAAAGCGTTGAGCCACAGTGACAGGACTGTGCTGCTCTGATGGTTGTGTTTTTAAGATAATCACTTAGCACAGCATATAGCATCTACCTACCGTACGACACATGCGGTCTGATGCATAGGTTTATTGTAATGGGAACATTATAAATCTTTTTCTCTTGGTAAAGCTTCTCAAGTTGTTTGAAGTGTCAGACGAGCTGAACCTCCGCTTCTCGCAAGTCACAGTAAATTATATACCGTCTCATCTGGCTATTTGTATTGTAAAAAGCTCCGGGAATCAAAACACTCAAGGTGTAGTAAGTGCAACGCTATAAACAGTTTACATGCTGCACAATTTAATAACAGTGATGTATAATTTTCTGACCTGGAGCATTTCTTCACAACATGAAAGCTATACAAGTGCTATAGCTTCCTCCTTCTTCCTCTCGTCTAACTGCAGAATACACTATTAAGTTACTTTAAACATAAATTAAATAACAAGAGAAGTCTTTGACAAACAAGCCATCTAAAGCTAAGACAGACAACATCGGCAACCAACAACAGCTGTAAAGAAAATGTGCTAAAATCAATCACACAAATGGAAATTAGCCTTAATCTCATGTTTTTGCTATGGAAGATAGAGGAGTTCGCTCTATATCACCTATTTGAATGCTTAAAGGGTAACTTCTGTATAGAGTAGCCGTGTCTGAGTGTGAAGAGCTGCCTCCGGTGTAGGTGGTTAGAAAGACCAATGGTGGAGGAAGCGCACCATGTGATGCAGCTGGGAAAGGTGATGCTAATTTGCATGAATTTACCCCAAAGGAAAAATAAAATCTAATCTTAAAGGGACAGTTTGTAAGAATCACAAATGCTTGTTAACAGCGACACCTGTGGCCGTTAAGTCAACTAAAGTCAGCATCCTGTTGCTGGCGCTTGTACTCGCTCTACATAGACATGAACGAGCATCGCTCAAAACAGTGAGGAGACACACGTCAGCTAAAAGCACAATATCACTCTATATTTCAGCTGCTTGGCAGTAATGTTAGCTGACCAGACGAAGGTGATAATGTGTCGAGACTGTGTATCAATCAGCTCGGTTTGGACTTCTTCTGCCCCCTTATGGCCATAAATACAATGAATGCAGCTTTACCAAATAGAGTAAGCACAATATACGAAGCCTGAACAAACAATAGGATAAACCTGAATAAAACGGTCTCTTAAGGGACAAACACGGTGGCTTTTCTGGCAAGCATGAGAACATCCTTATGCATATTGATTTGACAGCTGCCACAATAACACTATGTATGAATTTGGACACATCCATATTAAAATGTTCACATAAATAAAGGAGAGCTTTCTTTCCCTGTGGGTCAGTCCTAACTGTAGTCCTCTCTGGTAATGAAATGGAGAGGACTCTTTCATATTCCATAAGCTCTGAAATAGGAAGGGATCGGATTATGTTCCCTGGTCTTCAGAGAGAGAGAGAGAGAGGAGAGAGGGAAGAGAAAGAGATGCTGTTTTACTGTAGAAATAATGGCGAGAAACAGACAAATGACAGAAATTAAGAGGGAGAAAAGGAGAGGCCGGCATTGGAGAGAAAAAAAGGTGGAAAACAAAGACTTTGGTGACCTAAATGAGGAGACATATTGTGAAGAATGTCTCATTCAAACTGAATCTTATATTCTTTTCTTTATGCTTCCATGTGTGTCACGTCTTTCTGCATCCTCTCCCTCTCTGTCTCTCCTCCTCCTCTCCTTCCTTTAACATTCATATTTCATTCTGTCCATACGTTTACCAACAGAAACGTGCCACATCCTCGGATGAATACATTTTGTTGGCAGGCTGTTACTGCTTTCCCTCCTTTCATTCTTTCTCCCTCCATCCTTCTCTTTTCACGCCAAGCTCTTTTCACAAGTAATGAATGCCATAATCTGGAGAGGGAGATGATTTCATCCAGAGCTTTTAGCTGCTGGACCGAGCATGAAAGCCTCAGTCTGTACTGCAACCAGCATGCCGTTCCCTTTGGGACACTGTTAGCAACACGACTGGCTTCGCTCTCACAGCAAATTATTAAATGGAGGGCTCATTTTCTGACCGTCAAAATTGTTTTTTTTTAGGATTAGTTTGCGAGAGACTTCAAGTAGCTGAGATTTATAACAACTGCAAATGTTTGTTAGTTATTTAATCCACAGATCTGCTGTGCATGTAGATTAAAAATCCACTGCAGATCACAGGTCTCCTAACAATACTAACCCTGTCTCTTTGTCCATTAGTTTGATCATTTAACATGAATTGGTTATGAACACTGACGTTTTCTGTTATGCTGGCTAACAACAATGCATGCACATTGATGTGTGATGGATAATCAGTTTCATTTTTGAGTGGTCTAGATAAAGACATGAACTTTTAATTGAGGTTTTCACCACAATCAAAATAATAATATACTTGCTTTCAGCACTTACATTGACATTCATCATGTTCTGTCCCACTCATTATTATAAAACATAAACAATGCAACCCTCATCTGAATTTTCATACATTTGCAAGTTTACTTTTAAAACCACAAAATGATATCCAGCCCCACCTCCTGTTGAAACTCCAGCGGTTGCTTTGACAGAAGTCACCCCAACCTGCATTTTCACCACAATGGCAGTCATGGCTGAAGTGCTCCATCCCGCAAACTGATGGAGCCATTAAAGAGACTTCAAAAGGCCTCGGGGCTGTTTCATGCTGTTCTGTGTTTTACAGATTCAGTTTCTGCAGCCGTTTCTTAGCCCTGCTGGAATTTGTATTCACACCTCGTGTGTCTGTCTCTCTCCATTCACAATGCCTTGACCTCTATAAAGCTTT